>NC_056735.1:753634489-753747402 GCF_019279795.1 Protopterus annectens | reverse complement strand
ACTGCTGTCATGGCTTAGTGGTTCTGTACCTTGACTATGGTGTATAGTATCCTGGGTTCGAACCTGGCCACTGCTTTTTATTTTTCATGGCTGTCTAGACATGTTGAGGGGTGTGTCTGTGTAAAGGCAGTTTTGATACGGCTTGCTCAACGTTGCCTGTCGGTTAGCTTGTTTGCACGGTGCGCAGCACCGCGCAAACGGGGTACGCTGGTTTAAGCCTCATTTGGCTATCGGCACGCATATTCCGCTCAGCTCAGTTAGGGGCACATATATTTAGCATGGTAAACCACTGCTCAGCTATGGGCACTCATTTTGCACCAGTTAAACCAATGCTTATCTACGGGCACATACACTCACTCTGTTGAACTGTAGCTCAGCTATGGGCACATCTGGCAGTTTCTATTCATTTCTTAGCTCACATTTATTCAGTATAAATGGGCTATTTCATTGCATTTTACATATATTCTGGTTTTATGTGTACATATGTGTCAGGGACTTGTTTCCTGCTTATTTTGCATAAAAAAAAAATTTTGTGTTGTGGGGGCTCGAACCATGAATGCCTGCTCTGCAGCCGGCATCTCTACCGCTACGCTATTGCTTCCTGACTTATTTTGCATATTTAGTTCTTATATGCTTTCCCATTGACTGCTAACTGTAGCTGCGCTACGGGCACGCCCGCGCAAACGAGCGCATTCACGGTTAAACATTGTTACAATTTAAAAAAAATATGACATGTTAATTTAGATTGTTTTCTGTTTAATAGTCTGTAGGGGCATGTGTTGTGTTGTGTTTATTCACATTTCCGTGGACTCTGTTGTGGGTGTCTACTTTACACCTTTACACTTATGGGGGCGTGTCCGCTTGCAGGGATCAGCCTACGGACACACCCCCACATGTCTTACACGGACCGTGTTAGACTTAGGTGTGATTCAGCATGCTCTCATGAATTTGCAGAGCATGCTGACATCACTCCGTTTAACTGCAGCCTCCGTGTATGAGTTATAACTCTTACACGGAGGCTACGTGAATCCTGGTCATAGTTTATCCTGGTTTTGAGCAAGAGCAGAGACAGATTTTAGATAAGAAGTCTATCAGAGTGTTTTTTAAAGATGAGAGGAAAGATATTGACCTGATGGACACAGGTAAAGGGTTCCAGACCTATGAATACAGTCAATGCCCAGCACATTTGATAGACTTGTAGACAGATAGGAGTTTTTGGTCACTGGATAGCAATGACTGACTGAGAACATAGTTGTGTAGATTATTTTTTAGTGGTGGACAAGTGGATGGATAAGATCCCCTTTAGACTATGAAAGATTTAATAGCTTTATGGTCTGAGAGAAGGGAAAAACAAAGCTTTATATGACAGGACAGAGACAAACAGTTGTGAAGTTGGAGCCTGAAAAGCTTTATAATTGTAGCAGGAGTGAAATAAAAAGGGTAACTAATATTGATTAAAAGCTTTATTTATTGAAGATAGAATATCTATAGATGAATTTAACTACCTCAGTATTAGTTACCCAGTCCTGCCTAATATTTTTGGAATTCCTAAAATCCATAAAATTTTATATGATCCACCTATTCATCCAATAGTGGATGCTAGGCGTTCAATTACTAGTGCCTGTGTGAAGTTTTTGGAAGTAAAGTTGAAACACCTAATAGAAAGACAATGTCAAATATGCAAATATTCTTGGGGTTTTGTCTATAAGATAAATGGGTTAACTTGGAATGAGAATGATATTTTGGTTGCAATAGATGTTAAAGATCTATATACAGTAATCCTTCATTCTGTGGGTGTTTGGTGGTTCTGTGAATATTTAATTAACAATAACATCGAACAAGTGAACATAAAACCTGTATGAAGAATTGCTTGAAATGGTACTGAGTAACAATTTTTTGGTTTTTGAAGGTCAGTATTTTCTACAAAAAAAGGAGTGGCAATGGGCTCAAATTGTGGTTCATTATTTGCAAATAGGGTCTATATTAGATAAACGAAAGTTTATCTTACCAAACGTTGACATTATCGAAAATCCCGGAACTTGAAACTTCAATTGTGGGGGGCTGTGCCCCCCACACACCCCACTAAACATATTCCAACTCCGAGATCGCACTACAGTGAGGAAAGGGCAAATATTGCCATCTTCACTGTACTGCGATCTCACAATTCCGGTTTCGGGTTCCAGGTTTTTCTCTCATGTTAGCGTTCGGTAAGATAAACTTTCGTTTATCTAATATAGACCCTTTGCAAATATAATTATGACCCACTGGGAAAATAATTATTTATTTAATAGCAAATACAACCCCTGGATTTAATAAACTCCATGTAGGAATAGTGTAAGCCCTACACAGAGTGAACAGTGTCCACGTCTGCAGCTCCACCTCGGCAGCATGCTTTGCATATTAATGAAGGCACGCTACAGAGAGGAAGGTGTGTACATGGTTACTGAATCACTGCTAGGGGGTGTGTTACAGTGCTCGCAGATGTGTAACACACCCCCTGCATGGTCAAAGTGCGGTACGGCACTGTTACATGAAAGAAAGTGTCCTCGGACACTTAGTTATAAATATTTCTTCATGTTACATGGGGGGGGGGTGTTACAGTGTCCGTAACAAACCCTGTGCACTGTCAAAGTGCCATACGACACTAAAATATTAAATTGTAACTGTGTCTTGGCCAGTATGTAAAATAAATATGTAGGGGGTGTGTTAGAGTCTCCATAACACACCCCCAGTAATGTCTGAGTGCCATAAACCTGAGTGTGTGTGTGTGTGTATATATATATATTTTTTTTTTTTTTTTTTTTTTTTTCCTGGTCAAGTTCCAGCATAGCTCAGCAATGCTTAAACATAATGAAAAGCTAAATATAAATGCATAACTAAAATCTTCACTACCTTGTTAGCTGAATGGTTAGAGTCCCGGCCTTGTCCGCAGTAGGTGCACGGCTCGAATACAAGGGCAGGCTATTCAGCTTTTATATGTGATAGCAATATTTCATACAGTATAATTTTTTTATTGATGTATTTAGTTATATTTCTTATGTGGGTTAGTCCAGCTGATCCACAAGCCCATTTTCAGTGGAGTCCAGTGGAGCAAAGCTCCAGTTATACATAAGTGTCTAATACATTACAGTCACACTCCAAGATAATGTAATTAAAATACTTAAGGTTAGTAGATATAAAGTAAAAGGCATACATAATAATAAAAGCATCCCTAATGATGAATGACTTTCAATATTGTTTTTTTTTAATTTGTAAAAATATATAGTTTGCCCATAGCAAAGCTCTGCTAAGCAGTGCTAAGCTAAGCCAAGCAATGCTTAAAGAGGACCTGTTTTAACAGTACTTAGCAATGTGCAACTCTGCTTAGCACTGCTTAGCAATCCCCTGTTTAAGCAGTCTTCAGCACAGCTAAGTGGGTTTATGCTTGATACTAAGTGGAGCTAAGCATTTTCAAAAATGACCATTGGTGGAAAAGGGTGGGAAAATAGCCTTATTTAAACTGAACAGGTGGGAATACAGCCAGAACTGGTTGGAGTTTGATCACTTTAGGTGCTATGACTGAAGTTGGAGAGGGAGCACACTTTCGGGCTCAGAACTGGGGCATGTTGGAGTCCAGGGTCATGGTTGGACACCTAGTAAAAGATGATGATGCCAGATAGTTGCAGGGCCAGTACCAGGGCTCTGAATACAAGTCTGAGACCTGCGACTGTCTGGCACATGGCCTCACCAATGCCAGTGGATCCTCTGCACTGGTGAGCAAGTGCATCACCACTATGATGACCTGAAGCGAAAGAAGGGGGGGGTCTTGGCCCAATGGACCCAAGATTCTCAGGGTCTAACATACCTCCCTAGAACAGGTCATCCACACAACAGCCATACATAAAGGGTTGGGGGGATGTTCACATGAAAGGAACACATGTCACAGTCTCCCCCTACAAACATATACAGCTGATAGACCAGCATCAGCTGTAGCAGTATGCACATTCAGATAAAAAGGATGTATGACACTCACATCTGCCTGTCTCCTTACTCACCCCAACACACATTTAAACAGTACACTGCTGCAGAATCTGAAAGTCTGTTAGCAATGGCCAGACATAGCATGCAAAACTGTGGACATAACATCAATCCAAACAGTGGACAGTATTTCCACCTACCCTCTGTGATGCTGTAGCTCCCACACCTCAATAATGTCCTCCTCACAGGCCAGGAAAAGTGGCAAGGCCCACATGAAGGCCTTAATTATAGCACTGTGTTGCCATGTCATTAGCTAATGGAAAGTCATCCCAGCTGTTCTGGATGCAATTAGCAAGTGCGTGTCACAGATTGGTGCACAGGCAATCACCTATTCATGAACAATACCTACAAAAGGCCAGATGCTGTCTTTGGTAAACAGGTCTGACACTTTCTTCATGAAGGTAGACTGTGATTCTATATAATACTACAGCTGGATATCTTCTCATAAAGGAGTACAACACTATACCAGGTATGTCATAAAATTAAGCATGTAATGGAATGCAGATGGGGGGCTGCTGTTATGGGAAATAGGAATTTAAACAGTAGGTCTCAACAACACTTTCTGGAATGACATGTTGCTGTTAGTCTGCTGTCCAGCACCTCTGGCCATCCCTAATAGCTCTGTCTGCAGTGACATAGATCACAGCTCTGGCCCCTGAGTCATCCCAGCAATGGTCAGTGCACGTATGACTGTTACAGGATTGTCTGTTGTACAATACTGACAGTAAGTACTGGTGGATACAGCTGGCATATCACATCATGTACTGTCAGTGAGCCCCTCTGTCTGCGAATGTCATATAGGATTAGTTCAAAGACTGTCCAGGTCTCCCTGACCATTCCTGATGTGCTCTGGCTAGGTCACTGTTTACTCCACACCTGTATCTCATTACCTGACACCTATGGATAGCATACCTGGTGACGCCCTGCAGCAGGACAGCAGGTTATAGGTACTAGTACTGGTGTGATGCTGGCTCTGGCTCAGCAGCAGTGCATACATATTGAGCATACAATGTAAAGGAATGGATATAGTACCATTACTGTGTCCCAAACTCTGGGGGAAACCATCATGTATTGCCCAACTGGTGTCTGGAAATACTCATTTGTCTGGCCTACATCTATCAGGCACATGTACACATTCCGCAAACATCTGAATACTGCAGATGTCAAACACCTATGAGGAGGACACCCTACACCAGATATGCACTGCTCTCAGTTATTGTGTAGCACAGGTGTTGCTGGAATGTCCACATGCACTTGTAGTACCACTCACCTATTTATCCAATGTAGGCTAGATGACATGGTACTGTAACATTGCCCATAGGGACACCCAACAGTCAAAGGCAGTGATGGGTGCGGACACATCACAACACAGTCTGTTACAGCACTCAGGCCATATCTGGTATTCCTGGTACCATATGAGGTTATTAGTGTGTAGGTCCTGAGCAGCCATATGCCTAGGCCAGATGTTAGCCCATGTGTATGAAAGTCAGCACCTGATGTCCCATCCAAATGGGACACAGGCAGTATCCCAAGGGTGTATGTGCAGTTAACCATCCAGTTATCCAGGTTACACCTGCAAAGGTGTAAGTAGCTACCCTGCCTGATGTAGACAGGGTGCCCATTCCACCACATGGTGATTGTGTGGGACAAACATCTGAGCTGCCAACAAGCCCAGTTCAGGTCACATGCCAGGTTGAGGTCATGTGTGTGTGTGTGTGTGTGTGTGTGTGTGTGTGTGTGTGTGTGTGTGTGTGTGTGTGTGTGTGTGTGTGTGTTAACAGAGTGGAGCATGACTTACACTCATGCAGCAGTCCCAGCAATGTGGAGTCCGTGATTGCCTTGCATGCCACAGGGAGGTGACCCCTGAGGACTATGTATAAAACCAGGTAGAAGGTTAGCCTTTTAGCCTATCAGTGTACAGTAGATGTTTGATGCGCTGGTATTCCCTGGTGGGGAACCTCTGTGACATCCCCAGCTGCTTCATGTGCTGTGTGATGTGAATGCTGAACAGCAAATTATACACATTAATAGTCCTCATTGGGTGGAATACATGGATGTTTATACCCCATGTCCCGTGATGACATACCATTATGTATGACACTGGCCATGTAGAAGGTTTACCTTACAATGGAAGCAACATTGTGTTGAAATGTCATGTTGCCAAAGTGTCCACAGCACCCTCATGAATGATTGCATGCCTAAGATATTGTCACTACTGTATGTAATATATGTGACTTACTAGATGTGGTGTTGGAAAACAATGTACTTTTATTTTATGATCAGATCTACCACCAGAAAATAGGTGTTGCTATGGGCACACCAGTGGCAAACACCAATCCAAACATTGTTATATCACAATGGGAGGATATGTGTATATATAAGGGTCAATACAAGGATAGTATATTCTTTTACAAGTATTTCATAGATGATGTGTTTCTGCTCTGGAAAGGTAATATCGAAAATCGTAGGCTCATTTAGTATGTGAATTGTAGCACTACTTATTTGAAATTTAGTATGGAGTATTAAAACACACATAAATACATGAAAACATACTCAGAGGCTCTAAATAAAAATCTGAAAAACCAACAGAGACCTCCAAAGCAAACATCCAAGCAACCTCCACCCCCCCCTACACAAACCATGAAACACATACTTCACAAAACCAGTGTGTCATGCAATCACAGCCCTTAAGGCAAAATAACATACCCAACATAGTAGTAATAGGTGACTCTATAGTCAGGCACACTGACGTCCTACTCACTAGGCTGAATAAGGAGAAAGTTACTGTTAGATTCCTGTCGGGCGCCAGGATCCGCCACATAACACAACACTCAGGTCGCTACAGAATAAGTACAAATATGACTCTGTCATTGTCCATGTTGGTGTGAATGACCTGAGCCATACCTCTCTGGACTACATGAAAAGAGACATGGAAGAGCTCTCTGATCATGTATCCTAGACTGGTATGACCCTGAGCCTGACTATCATCCTGCCCTCACCAAGAACGATACCATGGTATAAAGAAAAAAATTCTCAATTTCAACAATTGGCTAAGTTTTTGGTGTCATTCAGAGGGGATCCAGTGTCTGTCCACCTGGGATGACATGCTCGACAAGCCACGCTGCTTCACTAGAGATGGCTTGCACCTGTCACCCTTAGGCATTCAAATACTGGCCAAGGCTCTTGCCACCCCCATAGTGCCTATTTTAGGCAAGGCTCAAAAGACAAACCTACCACCGTAAATAGCACAAGTAACAAAAAACCGAGGGTACTGCTACTCAATGCCAGAAGTCTGAACCTAAAAATGCATGCACTCAAGGCACTCCTCAGTATGGAGAAAAACGATATATGCGCAGCAACAGAAACCTGGTTTAAGGCTCTAGAGAGCACCCCAGCACTACCAGGCTACAACTCATACCATACATTTCGGCCACAGAACCCAAACCGAAATACAGAAGGCGGGGGAGTATCCATATTCATCAAGGATACCCACACCTCCAGGTTATTGGCACAGCACGATGTTTCAGAGATCATCCAAGTGCAACTAACAATGGGCAAAACTGAAATTCAAATTGTAGCTTGCTACAGATCACCCACCATGTCCCAGGACCCCCATTCCGCATTCCTGGAAACACTGGGAAACATAAAGGTCCTACCAAACACCCTAATATTGGGTGATTTCAATTATCCAAACATTAACTGGGAGAACTACTCAAGTACTAACTCCCTTGCCCAACATTTCCTAGAATTTATAAACTCAAACACCCTAGTTCAACTGGTCAACACTCCCACCATAGGTGACAACATATTGGACCTGGTCATCACCAACATGGGCGACCGGTGTTCCACACCGGAGGTCAACCCCTTGCTGGTTAGATCTGACCATAAACAAATCACTTTGGATATCCACATTCTGCCCCCACTCTTGGACAAGAAAACCACCATGAAAAACTTATCAAAAGCAAACTTCACGTTACTTAAGACCGAGGTGGAAAGTTTCAAAGCCCCCATGCTGAAGGATAACGCTGTAAAAGCTGCATAATTATTTACTACTGCATTCTACGGACACCTATAAGAATGCATGGATCATGCCATCCTAAGCAAAACCAAGACTCACATCTCCAAAAAAGGAAACCAGTCTGGTGGACTCCTGCCGTAAACAAGCTATACAATAGAAGGAGGAAACTAGTACAGAAAAAGTAAAATCCCAAGAAGGGAAGTCATCCCTGATCAGTATCAGCAAGAAACTATGATCCCTCATAAAATCATCCAAGGCGAGCTTTGAAAGAAAAATTGCCAAGGACTTCAAAGATAACCACAAGGCATTCTTTAGCTATGTCAAGAATCTAAATGGCAATGCTCAGATCTGCTCGGAGTTAGTGCAGAATGGCACAAAATACACTGAGCCAACCGATATCGCCAACATCCTGGCAGACAGGTTCAGTGCAAACTTCACCCCCTCTCACCCCCAAGAGGGCCCATAACCATACCAGAAGAATGTAGAGTCCCTGAAATCACAGACACTCAGGTTAAAACAGCCCTCTCCAAATCCAAAAACACAGCATCAATGGGACCGGACAGTGTCCCAGGCTGCATCCTACATGAGCTCAAAGACGAACTAACCCCTCACCTAAACACACTGTTCAAACTCAGCCTCTCCACAGGCTACATACCGATAGAGTGGCGCACAGCAGCGGTTATTCCACTCCACAAAGGTGGAGCCTCAACAGACCCCGGGAACTATCGCCCTATAAGCCTGACTAGCTTGGTCTGCAAGGCTATGGAGCACATCATTATGGAACTAATTAACAGAGACATTGGGAACCTCCAAACACTGGACAATACCCAGTTCGGCGTTGTTAAGGGCAGATCATGCCTCCTAAACCTGGTGGACTTCTTTGAGACAGTTACCAAGGCTATAGATGAGGGAAAGGTGGTACACACAGCCTACTTAGACCCCGCAAAGGCCTTCAACACCATTCCCCATTCTGGTATTATAGACAAGCTCACCAGCCTGAACATAAACCCCTATGTCACAAGATGGGTTGCCAACTGGCTCATGGACAGAACCCATATGGTGAGAGTTGTGGGACCTAGGTCCATCTCTAAATCGGTTACAAGTGGAGTTCCCCAGGGCTCAGACCTAGGACCCCTACTGTTCAGCATATACTTTAGACCCTCCCCTGAACACAGGCATGCTTAGCTTTTCCTCAACTAGCTAAAACAAGCACCATGGGGATAAGCAGAGCTGAGCAGCATCAGACACCCCCCCCCACTTAGCTATGCTTAGCTCAGCGCAAACAGGTGCCGCTAAGCTCCAATCTATTTATACATGCCATGACACAGCTCCTTAGCAACCACTATAACCTGCCATTGTGTAACTCAGCATGCTGGCCACTACAATGCAATAACTTTGCATACCTTTATATTTCTTATTTTACACATTTTATTTATTTATTTTTTAAATAGCATGTCTGCGTCCGCTGCATATGTATTAAAAAAAAAGTTTAATTTTTCATATATTTCATTAATTTTTTGTATCACTGGCCATAGATTTGGCCATTTGCATGACTTCTGTCACATATACAACCTTTTATTTGGGCTGTCACAGCCCCTGTTTCAATTTTATGGTCCAGTACATGGATAGTAATCACATGTATTTTTTTTTTGCAGACACAGCACCTACACGGATGCCTTTCTGCTTGCTGGATCACAAAATCAACTCATTTGCATGGTTTTCACCAGCAAATGAGGTGATTTGCATTCTGCAGACACCTCCATGTCCACATAGTGTTGGGAAGCTCGTGCATGCCCCGAGCCTTGTTTCTTGGATCGCTCGGTGGCCATGTTCCATGTTCGAGCCTTACCACTATTCCTACATGGAGAATCGTTCCATGTAGGGTTTATTGAATTACCCCAGTGTGTATTTTAGGATATATATTCATTACCTGGGTATTATTTTCTTATTTGGGAGGGAGGGGAAGATAGCCTCAATAAATTTTTTACATATATTAATCAAACTATGGATTTCCTGAAGTTTACTTTACAAAAAGACCTGTTCAAGATAGCTTATTTGGATGTTCTGCTTGAGAAGGATTTAATAATGAAGAATTATAGAGCATGAATATATATATATATATATATATATATATATATATATATATATATATATATATATATATATATATATGAAACCAACATATTCTAACCAATTACTTAATTTTTCTAGTGGACATCCATTAGTTCAGAAAAAATCATTAATTAAAGGACAATTCATACAAGCCGCAATAATGATTACTAGAAAGAATGATTTTTTGGAAAAATGTGGCATTTTAACTAATATGTTTCTTAGGAGAGGCTACCCCTCATATTTCATAAAAGAAGTAAGGGTTGAGGTCATGCCTAAAAGATCTAGGGGTTATTTCACTTCTATATTAAATGATAAAATTGTTCCCATCATAACTAAACTGGGTGGAACAAAAAGGATTGATGAATTTAAGTGTGGTTTTGTTACTACTTATAATTTGGAGAGTAAAAATATTAAACAGATAATGATAAAAAATTGGGCTATCTTAAAGGATGATAATTTTATTAGGGACAAAATAAGTGAAGTGCCTAAATAGTGTATAAGAAGGATACAAGTTTGAAAGCTATTTTAGAAAAAAACTTTCTACTAGAAATAATAGGTTGGTCCTTCATGGGATGCTCCTTTGTGACCACTGTGGTATTGTAAATACATACATACAGTATGTGTGAATATGTTATTATAGATGAAACAAGATTTGATCTGTTTGATAGACATGATTGTCAAACTAAGGGTGTAGTATACATGGCTGTATGTCAAGTATGTAGAGTGTACTAGATAGAGAAAATAGAACATTCTTTAAACAAACAAATTTATGAGCACAGTTATGAAGTTAAAAAAAGAAAAACCACAAATGCTTTAGCAAAGCATATTTTATTTAATGAAAAACATTGGTTTAAATTCATCATACTTGAAAAAGTTAATAAAAATGAGAGGGCTGGACCCTGGCCGGTCCACCTCGAAAATAGAGAAATTTATTATCAGCTGTTAGTGAATGTAACTAATTATCCAGGACTGAATGAACAGACTTCGATTTTAAGTTTATTAAGATTAAAAGCTTTGCATAGATAGATATTAGGAAAATAAACTTACATCTCTGGTACATCTTTTAATTTATTAAAAATTCTCTGATGTAGTTATATGTTCGTAAAACATTGGGTGTCTATAGGATTTGGAAGTAGAGTTTTGACTGGTTAATAAAGTGAATATCATTATTATGATTAGTCACTTTGGTAGCTGGTCTAAGTAACGGATTAAACTGCGGGAAATAGGGGGAGTGAATGTAAATTACATACTGATTGGTTAATAGGTTAAATGGTGTTTGATTTTATTTAGGTAGGTGGTGCAGTGGTGCAGCGGTTAACGTTGTCACTTCATAACAAGAGGTTCTGTGGTTCACTGTTCAGCTGGGGTGCCTTCTATGTGGAGTTTGCATGTTCTCCCTGCATTCGCATGGGTTTCCTCCAGTTTTCTCCCACAATCCAAAGACATGTGTCTGGAGCATTTCTACCTGGGCCTCTGCTGAAAATAGGCTCTGTCCTAGTCGGACTTTCCCGGTCAACAAAATTTTAAATAAATTCAAACTGGGTTTTAGTTTATGAATTTTATCTGATGAAGTTTTGGTTTTATACAAAACTAAAGCACTTATCATTGTATGGTGTTCTTACTTTTTATTGTACGTCTCTGCTGTGATTTTTTTTTTATCTTTCTTGTGGATTAAAACTGAGTTCTTCATCCAAACTGGATTGCTCTCCTTTTAGGAATTAAGTTTGAGTTTTGTCTTTTGTCTTCTGTGTACTTCTCAACCCCACCAGAACCAAAACTATGTTTTTGGGAACTCCACAGAAAATTCACTAAGCACCCGACTCATTAACAAGCTTCTCTTACACAACCATTCCATAGAGATAATCTCTACTTTTATATACCTAGGATTATGGCATAATCAGTCACTAAATTTCCATTTCCATATAGACAAAGTGACAGCCCAAATAAACATCTTCCTCTTCTGGGCCAAGATATCTCAACCAGCCAGAGCAGCCATTGGCAAAGGAGCTCTTTCTCAACTTGAATACGGGCTTCCACTTTCTGCTTCTCCCTCCCAGAATGACATTGCCACACTCCATATTATCTCTGGCAGCATATGTTGACTCATTACAAACTTGCCTCTCTAGGAGCATCACATAGAGAAAGCCAAATTGCTAAATCTAAAACACAGATCTAACCTACTGTTAGGATCACATGTCTGCAAACTACTACAGCTCCCCTCATTTACTTCCCTTACAGCTAGTTTTCATGAAAAAGAACCTTGTCATAAAACTTGAGATACAACTCAGAAGACACACCAACTCTCATTACCCCTAGAATCAAACTCAACAGCACTGTTCATACTTTCCCCTTTCATACAATTACTCTTTGCCAGGTTCTCTCCATTGACTTAAAGGAAATCAACCCTTATTCCAAATTCAGAATGCAACTCAAAAAGCACTTCTTCATCCAAGCCAAATGTTCCTGTTTCAACACAGGACATATCACCTAGCACACTATCCCTATCTCATTTCCAAGTTTCTTCTCCTCACCTCTCTCAAGATTTACTGAAGATTGACCCACTTTAGAAACTTATGTATATATTGTACATTACACTGTGCTTGATTGTACATTGCACTGTGCTTGTTTACTACAAAATATATATGTATGTTTTTTTTTTATTTTTTTGTTTGAACTACTCTATTATTGTTTGCATTTCTGATTTTTCGTTTGTGAAATGTTTTGCATTTTACCTGAGCTCAGCCTGAAACTGTTTAATTTTGATCAGTGCATAACCCCAATAAATAAATAAACTGGCAGGCCTGTTTTCATATGTCTGAAAAACTGTCTCGGCATTATGGTGCTTATACTATGTCCCTGGCTGTACTGTACAATTAGAATTCTATTTGTAACAGGCATATGTAATAATTAGTTTTTTTTTTAATTTGCTTTCTACTTTTTTTCTCATCTGTCTACAGGTCCAGCTTTGCTGCAGCATGTGAAACTGTGGAGGGCTCTTCTGCCTGTACTAGCTGACATGTCTGGTGCTGAATCATCAGTGGTCTATAGACCTGCCTCTCAACAGGGAAATGAAGGTCACCCTACTATAGGTGACCAAAATGACTTACTGGTCACCTCTGTGGCCCCCTCTCAAGAAGTGTGATGTAAGTTCTTTTTCTGAGAATGACCCAGAAGGGTCCCTCTTTGTCATCTGGAGTCAGGTAAGTAGCTGCTCATGTCAGAGGTGGACTGCCAGTAGGACACCCATATTTGGACCACTGTCCACATTATAGTACAGCTAATTAAGTCACGGGATCAGCTCATCATGACCAGTAGAGGCAGATTCCACTCAAGTTGTCAGCTACAGAGGTGACTGACATCTGCATGGGTTCTCCTGTGAGTCAGTCAGGCAGTTTCCCTGTAACCCCCCTCTTCCCCATCCTGGTGTTCTCTTCCTTATGTACCATTCCCCATACCTGCTTTCAGTCCAAAGCATTCCAAGAGTAATGACTTCCATCAGTATTCCTCCACTTTTGTCCACACATTCTGTGTCCATACTCACCCTGTAAATATCAGAGTTATACGTTTGTCTTTCCCAACTACCTTTCCTATTTCCACTTTCCTGCCTTGTTACCTTTACCACTGATCCTTCTAATAAAATATAAAATTGGCACGTATCTAAAAAAAGCACTTATTCAAAAATATGTATAAACCACACGCACACACACACACACATACACACACACACACACACACACACACACACACACACACACACACACACACACACACACACACACACACACACACACACATCCTTACCAACCTGTTTTCCTTTTGGTTACCCTTGTGTGTTCCATTCCTTGCTATTTTCCATACACTGCCTTTTCTGTCTCCCCCTTTCCTCCCCATTTATTTAATGGACTTACTATACACGTTGCTGTGCTGACCCTCTCTAGCTTGTTTATTGTACATGAGCTTCTATTGTGAATAACTTCATTATCAACACCCATGATAATCTCAGACATGTGAGCTTGCTGGTCTTGTCATGCTGGTTACGTGACTGGTTATAGACTGGACACAATGTTACTATTCAGTAGCAGAGCTGCTGCCAGTAACCCAGTAATACAGTTGCTCTAATTTACTGTGCAGCCATTTGCTCAACATGCCTTCAGTATGCTGGTCGTACTACATACCTAAGTAACATCAGACCACGATGATCTATGACATCTTTGATATTTAGCCCTGTATCACAGAAATGCAAATGTTTCTGAATACCCACAGTCTATTTCACAAGATTGTACTTATAAATACCTAATTACAATGTCATGTAATATAAATTCCTGTCCAACAATGACTTTAACTATATAAAGTTCTTTCATAATTCTCCATATAAATATAAAAATATGGCTATATAGAGAATCAGCTCATACAGATTATCCTTATCAAATATAAACCCAGGACTTTAACCACATTCTGGTGAAGCTCGTTGTGTGCTGTGTTCTTTCTGAATGACTACACTTAAATAAGCTCACATCACAGTTAATGCAACTTGTTTTTATATGTCATACATTTGATTGATGCACATTAAATATTGTTGCCTTTATTTTCATATAGCTGAAAGTGTTACCTGCTTATTGTCCATTCAATTGTTGCATTTAAATAAACTAACTCTATAGAAATTACTATTGCTGCCTTGTTATGCTGAGTGAAACATGTTGACTGCTTATTGATGTATTAAGTTATTGACTGCAATTCATTTGCAGGCATCATTGCAACTGCACCTGTTGTTCTGCTGACTGTACTAAGCTAATGACCACAAAGGCCTTTTTAAGCCTAGCCATGCATGATAAATCTTTGACAAGTTCTGGTACCCTTGATAAGTGTAACCAAGTTCGTGGCAGGGGAAACATTTAAGGTTCTTAGCAGGTGAAACATTTAAAAGCAGGGTCCAGAGAGATGAACTATTCACAGGCTGCCTTTGTCCTTTAGAAAACATAGGTGCCAAACCAGGAATGAATTTCCTATTTCCCATCCAGTTGTCCAAGTTACACTTGAATTCGGTATGGATGAACTCTGCTTCATATGGATAGGGAGCCTGTGTCACAGAAGGGTTTGTCTCTGGGATACATACGTTTCTCTCCAGCAGATCCTATTTATATTACAAGGTTTAAGTCTTTAGAATGGGTAATTCTGGTGCTGTTTGTTTTGCAGATAAGCAGGCGGTCCATCGGAGTGGGATCTGACAATGTCTTGTATGCCAGGCATAGATCTCCCCTCAACAGCCTGTAGGAGACAGAATACAGGGATAGGGCCTTGAGACTGTCAGCATAGAATGTTACTTATGCCCTGTATTCTTTTATTGAAGAACCTCTGTGGACATTCCAGTTGTTGATTATACCTAGTTAGATGCATACCAAAGGAGGCATTGTACTCAATGATAGGTCTGACAAATGCCAAATACAGTGGAACAATGTCTTCCTTGAACCTAGATGCCATGCCTTTGTTTATAAGTTGCACAACATAGAATAATTTCCTCACTACCATGGACATGTGATGATCAGAGGCTGTCTATGAGTGTCTCCAAGTCCCTGACTACTGGGTCAACTCTTAGCTCCCATACTTCAATGTGCAGTGCCTATCCACAGGGATGAATTTACCTTGCCAAGGGGATACCAGGCTATAGTTAGCTATTTACAAAGAATGCCTGTGCATGGAGCTGATTTCTATTTTTACACTGCTAAGCTGACAGCAGGGAAGTTTTAGCCACTTACTATAGCTACTATCAGACTAGTTCTGATATTTGCTATAGTGGCTATCAAAACATGTTTTTCATTGCACTTTCCTCATCTGTAATATTGATGTCTTCACATATATGCTTTGTCTGCCTATTGAATTTCTACCATCATAGGACCACTGTCTCTCCTTACATCATCTTTTGCCAGCCTGCTAGGAATAGGTATCTTGAGGCAATGTAGAATCTACTTCATGCTGAGTGAAAGCATTTTAATGTTACCTGATACAGAATTCACATGAAACATATGTAAATGCTGAACCAAATTAGTTAGTCTTCACTCTTCAGCAACATTTTTCTGTCACCACAAATGATGCCACAATGCAAGCATACTGACCCTATATTTGACTTTAACAAGGGCTAAGTAATTGGCGTAATTCTAAGAGGGGGAGGTAAACATGTGTCAGCTTGAATGTAGATGGCTGACAGTCTTACCTTCTTAACCAGAGATGTCCTATACCTCTGACCACAGGGCTGACCACAGGGCTTCAATGTGCCCTTTTAAGGAAGAGTAAGTCTTCTAGAAATTCCAACTTGCCACATCCCAGTCAGGTCTTTATCAATTTGACACTACTTAATGCTAGTAGATTAAACAAGAAACTTCTCAAATTTGAAAACTTTTTGACCCTTAGGCAAATATTCAACTGTATAGTTAATAAAACTTAGTTGTGATACAATGAAAGCATTCTACCTTCACCTGGATTTAAAAGCATATCATTCATTAAGACCCTGTGATGGAGAAGGCTGTCTCTCTAGTGGAGTTCCATCAGTATTCATTTTAAATCCCACTGGCTCCCAGTTACTCAGCAAGATAATGAACTGGAACTCCTAAATATCCTAGTGTAAATAAGCAAGTTCAGGTGCCATATCATTGCAAAATACAGAGCTTCTTCTGTGTCTTCCAGTGCACATGGCACCTACCTCAATAAATTAGACTCCTAACTATAGCACTTACTGCAACCATGTTCACTGATATCAGCTACCTTTCATTCAAATGGCAAACATACACCACAAAAAACAGATTGGTCCTTTAACTTCATAAGCATCAACTCAATTGACTAGCTAGTACTCCCTCATACCAGACCATTCAATCTCCTAGACCTTGTCCTCATGAATATAGTATCAGTCTAAGCCATGCAGAGTGTGAGAAAATGTAGGCATGGGGGCGTGGCCAAGGATGAACACAGGATAGCAGCAGATTTCTTCAGCTCCACCAACATAACTACATTAACAGGAAATTATTACTTCAAAATTCAACTAATGGAATAATTTTCTTTCTAAAATCGTTTGGAATATCATTACCTTGAATAATATCCAAAAAAGAAAGAAAATTTAACTAATTTTCCTGTCAGAAATCTTTCTGGAAATTTCTCTCTCATCACTTCTGTTCAGAATGAGTTCCAGCAAGGCTAACAGTCAGGATTCCAGCATTAAGAAAGAGCTTCAGACATTATTATCAACTATTCAGAAACTAACAACTAAAATGGACAGACTGGATGTTAAAATTGATAATTTTATAGAGAAAACCACAAAACAAATGGATGTGCTACACCAGGATCTACAACATCAGAAAGCTCAGATAACAGGTATAGAAGAGACACTTAATGATATGGACAACAGAATTAAGGAAGAAGAAATAAACATTGAATTCTTATTAAAACAAAATACGCACCTTCAATCCAAACTAGATGACTTGGAAAACAGATCCAGACGCAACAATATAAGGATTTTTGGACTGCCAGAAAATATAGAAGGTAATAACATTACATCTTTTTTAAATACTTGGCTTCCCAAAACTTTAGATCTGTCAGAGGCATTTTCTTTTGGCATTGAAAGAGCCCATAGGTTTTTATCCATTTCTAATACAAATAAAAAGTATCTTAGATCAGTTATTGTAAGATTTTTATCATCTTATGACAAGGAGATGGTATTAAAATCTGCATGGGCTAAATCACCTATAAAAATTAATGAAGCAACTGTGCACTTTGACAATGACTATTCTTCTTTGGTAATATCAAAAAGAAAGGTCTTTTTACCATTAATAAGAGAGCTTAAGAAAGCACAGTTCAAAACTCATCTTTTATTTCCTTCCAAACTAAAAATCTTTTTACCTGATGGCCCTAGAATTTTTGAAGACCTGGACTCTGCTTTGTTGTATATTAAAAAAAATATATATTAGACAAAATAGAGGATATGGAATGGGCATGTCCTTCGTTAAAAAGAATGGCAACAGGAACTTTTTGGAAGACATCAGAGAAACAAAAAAGACTAAAAAATAAATGACATGTTTTATATTTCTTTGAACTCTTTAATTACAGTTTCTGCATTTACAAGAAAACCACAAATATCTTATTGATTTGTACAAAGTTATTTTAATGTGCAAGAACTGAAGTTTGTTTTATGAATAATCAAACTTTCATGAGGAACAAATAACCTGATATAAATCAACTTGTTTCTCTTTTGTGACAAAGAGACCTAAGGTTAGTAATATGATATATTTTTTTTCTTTTCTTATTTTAAATAATAGTATTCTCTTTAAACTAAACACATAGGGGAGGGAGAGGGAGGGTAGGGAGGGGGGGGGAGATGAAAAGAAGGAAAAAAAGGGGAAAAATAATCTATTATCTCTTTAAAATTATTTATGCTGTTTAAGTATTACTGCTATATATTATACTATGACTAAATTGCTTAAATACATGATATTAAATAATATGTCATGATATAACTGCAGTTGACTATAACTAAAGCAGTTGTAAGTAATATGTCTCAGGTTTTACTTTATTAAAACAAACAGCAAGTAAATATCTATGTAGCTACTTTTTTTTTTTTTTTTTTTTTTTTTGTTAAGGTAACAAGGTTCTGATAATACTGATATGTGTTTGTAACATACTCTGAATGAGAAAATGAAATGGGACACATAAATATAAATAATGTTTATGTTAAATAATTGAAGGCTTGGTTTCACTGCCATAGAGACTGCAATGACTTGTGAAGTGCTTTGAGAAGGTTTTACACTGTATAAATCCATTTGCATTCAAAATGAATGTTTGTCACTTTCTTTTATTAAAATTCCCGCCAGAATGTTATGAGACAATTTAAGTTATAGGTATCCTCGTGAATAGTGTCCTCGAGCAATTTTAAAAGCTTCAACATTCAGAAAAAGCACAGAGAAGCTGAAAGCAGCCATTTTGAACTTTGACCCCTGATTTCACACAGACTCGTCGCATATTCAAGAAGTAAACCAGTTTCAGGAAGTAGAACTGCTGTAAATGCGGTATTGTAATGAAAAACGAACTTTATGACAACAAAATGTGAGTTTTTCTTTATAATAATTTACTTAGTTAAGATGTAACTTATAAAATGTAAAAGTTATAATGATTTTTAATGGCTTAATATGCCATAGTAAACAAATGAAATAATTTAGAATGCATAGAAGCTAAAACTCATGCATATATGACTCTGAAAGCTTATATAATTGCTGCACTTTAATGCATATAGATGCTTATAATTTAAGGATATATAATATTATAATGCATTTATTTTAACTAAGATAAATAAGTATGTGCATTATTATGATTCTATTTCAGAAGAAAATATCATGTGATACATTTTAAAGCTGCAGTGCAGATATATAAGATATAGCTGGCTTTCATCACAATGATTCATGCATAACTAGGGATCAACATTGCTTTGTAGTATGTTCTTTTATCATATATACTGAGAATAATCATTTTTATTTAATTGGTAAGAATAAGTAAGAGAAGGAAGCTTCTAGTGCATGTAGTTTAAAGTTTTAAAATTACTAACAGTACTGTTATGGCAGAAAATATGAATACTCTAATGTAAGTAATGTTTGAGTCATAATAGCCTGAGATAACAAATGTTATTGAATTCAAATGAGCATAAACATATAATAAGAACCTATCATTACAAATTTTTATTAAACTACCAAATGGGTATCCTCTCTTTTTTTTTTTTTTTTTTTCTTCTCTCTTCTCTGCTCCCACTTTCAAGATTGTTAGAATGCTATTATGATAATGAACTCATTATATAGAATAGATGTACATAGCATTATTAAGTTGATTATAAAAGTTTTATATGATTATATGAAGCTGTTATATAAATTGTTTAAGTCATGCTATAATAGATAATCAAAATAAATGAGTTTAACTTTAGTTAATAATAGTTAGTATTTAATTAATTTGGTGGCAGCTGGAGTACTGCTGCTTAGGATAGGGGGATAACTTGAGTGGTATTTGCTACTCGAAGTTGGAGTTTTTAACTCCAGGCTGGATGCATTGTTTAATCCAAACAATATTTTCACCTGATTATTGTTATGTGTATATAGTTTTGACATCCACATCACATTTTATAAACTCATTGTCACTACAAATAAAAGTTAAAATCTCACAAAATTCCATAAGATTTTCACTAAATGCAGCTATAATTAATAGAACACCTAAAGGAGGAGACATAATAATACTTACTTTAGTAAATGTTATTCTGATTACAAGTTTTATATGTTTATAAAAGTTAAATGGTAACTTTAAAAGGAATTTCTTTAAACATTAATGGATTGAATAACCCATGTAAAAGGGCAAGTTTAATGAGATATATTAATCTGCATAGAGCCAACTTAATATTCCTTCAGGAAACACATCTCCTGAAAAAAGATATAGATAAACTAGCCACTAATAAATATACAGTCTTGGTTAGCTCAGAACACACACAGAAAAAAAGAGGAGCGGCTATCTTATGGAACAAAAATATGCCCATACCTAAAACTATTAAGTCATATAAAGATGACAAAGGAATGTTCTGCCTGGTTACAATACAGATTAATGGGAAAACATATACATTGATTAATGTGTACTGGATACCAGGAATTGGCACTAATACAGTGAAACACCATCTCAATAAGATTATATCATTTTCTAAAGGAGTTATTATTTTAACAGGAGATTTTAACTGTACCCTGCATGAAAAAGATACTACTACTATAGGGAAAAGGAAAATCACACCCAATGCAAAACATTTAAAGGATTTCATTAATCTATATCATTTGAATGATATCAATAACCAGACAGATTCTAAATCATTACCATATACTTTTTTTTCTAACAGACATAAAACTTATTCAAGAATAGATAGAGTCTTTATTTCTAACCAACTGGTAACAGACCTAACTAATTCTAAGATCATTTCATGCCCTATATCAGATCATAATTCAATTGTCTTCGAATTTATGGTAAATATTACTTATAATGTTCAGATCAAAAGAATACCAGCATATCTAACTCAGCTAAAAGATTATAAAGATTATATACTTACAGAGGTGCAACATTTCTTAGACTTAAACACTACACCTGACGTCTCCATTATTTACATATGGGATGCTCTAAAATCTTATTTATATGGATAAAGTATCAGATGGTATAATAATAAAAGGAAATCTTGGGACAGGGAATTAATAGACATTCAAAACAAATTAGACTCATATAAACATAATAATAAGGAAAATATTAAGGACAAAAAAGTCATTGAGGAAATAAATAAATTAAATGAGAAATACAAAGAAATTTTAAGTCACAAAGTCAAAATAACATTAGAGAAATATAAATTTTTGTCTTACTCAATAAGTCCCAAATACTTACATAGACTTAAGAATAAAACAAAATCACATCAAAGAAATTTTCTCTCCAAGGAAAAAGAAGAATGTCTCTAGTTTACCAGAAATAGTAGATGAATTTAGAAATCACTTTCATAACATTAACCATAATAACATTAATATGGATTCTAAAGACAAAATAAAAAACTTCATAATTACAAACATGAACAAAAAACTTAATAAACAACAGACTAGATTAATAGATAAAAATATTTCATATACAGAGGTTATCACACAAATAAATAAACTTAAATCAAACAAAGCACCAGATAATGATGGTATTATTCCTGAGATTTATAAAATCCTTCCTAAGAGTACCTATTCATTAATACATACGGTTTTCATTTCAGCTCAAAATGAATTGTCAGTTCCCCCATCCTGGCATTACACATTTATTTCACCAATTTTGAAACCCAATAAAGATCCAACTAGATGCACTTCATACAGACCTATTTCATTACTTAATGTTGACTATAAAATGTTCATGAATATATTTGCTAACAGATTAAAGACAATCATTCCAAGTATAATAGATATAGATCAGACAGGTTTTATTATAAATAGAAATACTTTTGATAATATAAGGAGAACTTTAACTCTGATTGATTATGCAAACAGAAAAAAGAAAGATTTGACACTCATCAGCCTTGATATAAGTTCAGCATTTGACTCAGTAAGTCGGGACTATTTGTTTATCTTATTGAAGTGTACAAATTTCTCTGATACGTTTGTGAATTTAATTGAACATCTATATAAAGGAGCATTGGCTTACATCAAAATAGGAACATATGTCTCACAAAAAATACCCATATTAAAAGGTACAAAACAAGGGTGTCCACTTTCACCATTATTATTTACTTTAATAATGGAGCCTTGGGCTAATTTGATTAGAAACAGCAATGATATAGAAGGATTTGATATAGACGAAAATGCAATATCTAAAATCCAACTTTTTGCAGATGATGTTTTAATTACATCAGCAGGAACAAATTCTTCTATGCAGTCATTATTTGATAAGATGACAGATTTCAAGAATATTTCTGGTTTGATATTTAATGAAGAAAAAACTAAAATATTACCAATATACACAGGGAAAAATGTTCTCACTAATGATTTTCTCAAATACATACCCAATTCAGGTCAAATAACTTATTTAGGCATAATATTAACTAAAGATATTAAATCCATTATACATAATAATTATAGTAATTGTCTTCATAATATACAAAATCATTTCAATAGCTGGAACAATATGTTTTTTACCATGGAAGAAAGACTCACAATTATTAAAATGATAATATTCCCGAAGATATTATACATAATACAATCAATAATACTCCCACCTACAAAAATAATTATTAAGAAATTAAATTCACAAATGTTAAATTTCTTATGGGCACCTAATAGACCTAGGATTGCATTAAAGAAACATACTAATAGTTGGTCTCAAGGGGGCATTTCATTTCCAGACTTTCATTTATATGCTATCTCTTCCATTATAAAAGTTATAACATTGCTAATAGATCAGTCATATGTTGCAAAATGGAAGGAATATTGGGAATTAATTAGCATGCACGTCACAAAAATATCATTAATACACAAAAATACTATTATAAACAACCCCATGTTATGGTTACTAAAAGAGTTTTGTACCTCATCTATTACACCAAAATATATAGCTAGTTACCCATTAAATATTATTATTAGATATCGTAATTTTATATATATACATCCTAAGTATAAGGAATGGAATTTTATCTTATTTCCTATAATGTATACACAAGGTATTCTTTTATCATCCACCTCTGAAAGAACTCTTCTAGTCACAGAGAATAATTTAAAGTATTGGTATCAGATGCTGTCTGACAATAAAGTAAAAAATGTAGACTTCTTAAAGCAAGAATTTGATTTGAGAGAAACATGTTGGTTAGAGATTGAAACTTTTAGACAACATCTTACTAACAAACTTGATTTAATGTCTTTAACAGTTAAAGAATCTGTTCCAATACTGATTGACTACTTGATATTAAATTTACAACATAGGGTTTCTGATAAAGGTAAGCTCTCACACATACATAAAATCATTAGAGATGAAACCTATTATAGTTCAGATAATTACTGGAATTATTTCAATTCCATTAATGGTGAATTACCAAAACAACAAGATAAACAATATATATTGGAATCTGCTTATAAAACTACTTCTTCTATTAATTGGAGACTTTTTACCTGGAAATGTTTACATAGATCTTTCTATACACCCTTAATGATGAATAAAATAAACAATGAAGACAACATATGTAAGAGATGTACTGTAGAAATAAATGCTGATTGGGCACATATGTTTTACGATTGTATAAAACTGAAGGAATATTGGATGTTAATCAATGATTTTTTGCAGGCTCTTTTCACAGATAATTTCATAATCTCTAAATCACTTATATTATTTAACACCCCTGTTCCTAAATGTGTTAAAAAAGTTAAACTTCCTTTATTATGGCCAATTCTAGCAGTGGCTAGAAAAATAATAACCAGAAACTGGATTTCAGATACTCCTCCTTCATTTAATAAATTTAAAAATGTTATGATTGAAGTGTGTCATATGGAACTAATGACAATAAAGTCAAGAACCATTAGGAAAACATCTTACTATAATATATGGGATACCTTACAAAACTTGTTAAAACAGTCTTAGTTTCATTAGTAAGATGTTACAGTTCAATTAATTGATTTGATTTAGAGTGGATGTCTTTGTAAATACTTTAGTTGTTTTATCAAATGTTATAACTGTTTATATGTTAACTGCTTGCATAAGATTGTTATAATATTTATTTTGTATGTTAAAACTAATAAACTTGTTTTAAAAAAAAAAGAAAATGTAGGTATAACATAACAAAAAACCCTGCGGGATGCCTGGATGATGATTTTATGAATATCTCTCTCCTAGTGGGAATAAATTGGCTGGAGACAGTTTTAACCAAGTAGGGAAATGATTGATCCACAGAAATCAAGAGAAGGCTGGAGACTGGCTGATATTATGGACCCAAAAAAGAATATTGTCACGTCTTGCAAAAATGATCACAATGCCTTCTTTAACTATGTTAGAAATCTCAGAAATAACGTTCAACAATGCACAGCATTGATCTCAAATGATGCTACCTTTTCCAACTCTGATGATATTGCAAATCTATTCACAGAGAAAGTTAGTTCCCTCATCTCCCCATTCCCTCCTGAATGCCTCTCACCCTTTACTATTCAATCTCTGCCCCCCCCCTGCAATTACCACTGAACAGGTGGTAATTTCCCCCTCCAAAATGAAAGAAATGCTACATATACAGGTCTAGGCATCGTATCAGATTGTTTTGTAGACAGTACCTAAAACAGCCTTACTGAATTCCCTATTACATATAATCACTCTTTACCTCTCCACTGGATACACACTTGAGATATGAAGAATGATGATCATAGCATTGTACTGAAATGTGGCCCTACCACTGACCCAGTGATCTATAGAGCAATGTCTCCCCAATATTGCTTGTGAAATAATGGAATGTGTTATCATTGTACTTATAAGCAAAGATATTTGCAACCCACAATCCCTTGATAAGAACCAGTTTATGTTTGTGAAAGGTAGGTTCTAGCTGCTGAATCTGTTGGACTTTTTCAAGAAGATAACTGAAGCAACAGGTAATGGTAAATGGTTACACACAGCAGGTCTGTGTCTTGCTAAAGCCTTTGATAGTATCACCAGATCCTGGTATTATTGACATGTTTACCTGTTTAAATGTTAATCTCTATGTAAGCCACTGGATAGCCAACTGGTTCACAAACAAAACCCGCATAGTCAAAGTTGAGGCCATACTTTAATCTGAAAAGTTTGTCACTGTAGCATGCAATGGTGCTCTGTTGCAGGTCCTGTCCTCCTCCTCCTCTTCTTCTACTTCTTCTTCTTCTTCTTCTTCTTCTTCTTCTTCTCATTAAGTGGGTCCACAGTAAAATATAATCCTCCACCTTGACATATACCCATGTAAACATAATATACATCTTGAGAAATTTGAGAAACTACAACTCTTGGACAAAAATCTCTCAGGCATGAGCTCCTTAAGTTACTCAGGTAATCTAAAAGCCTTGTTTCTGCAGTCTGTCAACTACAGGCGTGTGCACAGTGATCTCTGCTTGCCTTGCAAGACAATAAAGGCAGAAATCATGTTGGACTTGTAACAAACTCAAAACTTACCATATCATTGGCATACTGTTGTAGCAACCTTAGCTGCAGGAGTTGTAGTTTGCAAAGGGTACAACAGCTGCCAAGCTTCCAAAGCTTCATGGTCACCTTCCACATACTCAAACCATTCGTCAGCTCAGGATGGGATAACTAAAAAGATTAGTTTGGGCACCAAGCACTTTAGAGCTTTTATGTCAACAGAAAAGAGGGAGGCTAAAGCCCTGACAGGGACCATACAAGGAAAAAGGTATATGTGTATGTCTATGAATGTGTATATGTGTTTGTGTGTGTATATATAAATATATATATATATATATATATATATATATATATATATATATATATATATATATATATATATATATATATATAACAGTATATATAACAGTATATATATATATATATATATATATATATATATATATATGGTTCCCATTCAGAAGCCTGAAACATCATAAGCCTGAAAATCAAAATCCTGAAACCAAAAGCCTGAAAATTCAGAATCCTGAAAACTCAAAATCCTGAAAGCCCAAAATCCTGAAAGACCAAAATCCTGAAACTCAAAATCCTGAAAACACAAAATAGACATACTGATGTCATTGTGGCTTTGCTATTGTTAGCCCTGTGGTGTTAGGTCATGCGTTGGGGTCAGGTAAGTGTGCGGTTGGTTTTATTTTAGGTTAGGCGGTTTAAGTGAGTTAGGGTTAGGCAGGTTAGGCATGTATGCAATAGTGACAAATATTGGGGTTAGGGGTTTAAGTGAGTTAGGTTTAGGGCGGGTCAGGTGAGTGTGCGATAGTGACGGACCTTAGGGTTAGGGTTAGGGTCAGGGTCAGTTGGTAGATATTAGTGTCTTTATAGTGACATATTAGCATTATTTGTGTTTTCAGGATTTTGAGTTTCAGGATTTTGGTCTTTCAGGATTTTGGGCTTTCAGGATTTTGAGTTTTCAGGATTCTGAATTTTCAGGCTTTTGGTTTCAGGATTTTGATTTTCAGGCTTATGATGTTTCAGGCTTCTGAATGGGAACCATATATATATATATATATATATATATATATATATATATATATATATATATATATATATATCTATATATATATATATATATATATATATATATATATATATATATATATATATATAAACAGTATATATATATATATATATATATATATATATTTTATTTTATTTTATTTTATTTTACATTTGTTGACCGGGCTAGTCCAACTGGATACGTGTCCATTTTCAGTGGAGGCCTGGGGAGAAAAGCTCCAAAACAAAAACATACAAAAATATATATACTAAAAGTAACATACAAACTACTTGTAAAAAACAAAATATACTTAAAAATATGAAAACATCTGATGCTAAGATTTGGAGAGACATTAATATAGAGTAATGCATCTTCAGTTTAATATAGTATACAAAAAGAAATAAAAGTACAGTATCTGGTAGGAACTAAACCTGGTAAGTAGTACTAATTAGTATTTAGTAGTGACGGAAAAGAGGTTAAGTGGGCAGCAGATAGATTAGAGAATAACAGCTAGGCAGGGTTAGTACACGAACATAACCAATGGTTAGAGAAGAAAAGTTTTAGATTATTTTTAAATAGTGGGAGAGAGGTTAGGGTTGTAAGGTCTTGTGGTAGTTGATTCCATATTTTACCAACATAGTTAGAGAATATGGAGTCACCTGCTAAGTTCTTGGATAAGGAAGTGTGAATCAACATTTTGTTAGCAGAGCGTAGATTTTTCAAGTTGTAATAAGGTTTTCTGAGGGAAGAGAGAATAGGGATATTATTGGGTTGGTATAGGGCTTTATGGGCGATTATAAGTTAGTTAAAATGTAATAAGTGAGGTAATTCAAGCCAGTCAAGTTGTTTTAGGTTCAGACAGTGATGAGTCCTGTAAGGTGTATTTGTAGCAAATCTGGCGATGTTGTTATATGCTCTAGCTAGTTTGTTAAGATTGTTTGTAGAAAGATTGTTGAATATTGGGGAAGCATATAATAGGGTAGAAATTAAGTGGGTTCTAGCTATTGTGGTTCTGGCAACTGGTGTCAAGAAGGGTTTAATTCTATATAGGGATCCAAGTTTTTTATTAGTCAGTTTTATGGTATTGTTTATGTGAGTGTCAAACTTTAATTGATTGTCAATTGTGATTCCTAGGAGTTTGGTGGTGGGGTCTGGAGAGATAACAGTATTGTTGTTTGATGTAAGTGTAAAATGAAGTGGGGGAGACAAATGAGAGGGTTTAAAGAGCAAAAGTTTGGTTTTTTGGGGGTTGAGCAGAAGACAGTGGTTGGAGAACCATTCTTCTATAGTGGTAAAGGCTTTTTGTGTGATAGAATGAAGTTCAGTTTGGGATGAGGCAGAGCAGATGATAGTAGAGTCATCCGCATATTGAATACAGGTGGAGAGTGGGGTAGAGATAGAGGTCATTTATGAAAATGGAAAAGAGAAGTGGACCTAAAATAGAGCCCTGAGGGACACCTAGGGAGGTGGGAAGGAGATCATAAAGATGGTTTTGCCAGAGAACTGCTTGTTTACGGTTTTCTAGGTATGATGTAAACCAGTTCATAGCAAGATTGTCCAGTGAGAGGGACTTCAGTTGGTGGAGGAGAAGTTGATGATTAACCATGTCGAACGCTTTAGATAGGTCAACAAAGAATGCTGAGGAAAGAATATTGTTATTACGATTATTGTTGATAGAGTTAGTAAAAGACAGCAAGGCAGTGGTAGTACTGTGAAATGGACGGAAACCATGTTGGCAGTTAGCAAGGAGGTTATTCTGAAGTAGGTGAGTTATTAATTGTTTGTGGATACATTTCTCCATAATTTTAGCAAGTGGACAGAGTAGGGCTATAGGGCGATAGTTGGAGAACTCAGTAGAGTCATCACCTTTGTGAAGTGGGATGATGTGTGAGATTTTCCAAATGGATGGAATGGTGCCTTCTTTTATAGTTCGATTGATCAATATGGAG
Organism: Protopterus annectens; assembly: GCF_019279795.1. Lineage (NCBI taxonomy): Eukaryota > Metazoa > Chordata > Ceratodontiformes > Protopteridae > Protopterus > Protopterus annectens. The sequence continues at coordinate 753,718,604 of NC_056735.1, read as the reverse complement.
ATTGGGAAGGCAATGGCTTTGGCTCCTATTTGGAGGTATTCTGCTGGTAGATTATCAGCTGAGGGAGTAGTAGGTTTTAGTTTTTGAAGTAAGGAGGAGATATAGGAGGTGGGTATAGGTTCAAGGTGAAAAGGAGGGGGAATGGCGCTTGGGCTTGGCAGATTGGAGGTATCAGGGTTTAGTTGATTTGCTAGATTTAATAGAGTAGTAGTAAAGAAAGTATTAAAGGCATTTGCTGTTTGTATTGGACAATCAGGTTTGGAGTCTAGTGGATAAGGTGTGGCAACTTTGCCTGGGGAAAGTAATGTGTTAATAGTAGACCAGAATTTTTGTGGCTGTTGAAGGGAAGTTTGCTGGAGTTGGATATAAAAGTTCTTTTTATCTTGTAGGATAGCTTTTTTTGTTAGGTTTCTTTGTTGTCTAAAAGTTTGGCGATCGATAGTGTCTTTTGTGGTACGCCATTTGGCCCAAAATTTATTTCTATTATGAATTTGGTTTTTTTTGAATTTGAGAGCCAAGGTGCTGGTTTGTTTTTCATTCTTATGGAACGCATTGGGGCATGATGGTCTAGGATAGCTAGGAAAGAGTTATTGAAGTAATTAACTGCTTCATTAATAGGGAGTGACTTAAGGGGGGACCAATTACATTGTTTAAGTTTGGTTAGAAACAGTTTGTTGTTAAAATGTTTTTTGCAACGGGCAGTTCTGACTGGAGTGGGGATACTTAAACTTGTTTTATGTCTAATGATGCATATTAGAGAGTGATCACTAAGGTCATCTGGGAGAGTTCCTGTTGAATAGTTTTGTGGTGGACCGTTAGTTAGTATCCAATCTAGGATGGTTTCTTTATTATTAAGTTTATTTGTTCTGGTTGGAGAGTTAATAAGTTGTGTGAAGCCATACAGGTTAATCAGGGTGGATGGGTTGGTGTTGTTACATAAGTACCAGTCGATATTAAAGTCTCCTAGTAGAATTGTTTCTTGAGGGAGATTTGAGGAGAGCCAGTTTAGTAGGTCTTCTAATAGTGTGTGATTATTACCTGGGGGGAGATAGGTGCAGATTATGTTAACTGATTTGTGTGAGTTTAGTTGGAGTTTAGTAATAATTATTTCTAAGTTGTTGTCAAAGGGTAGTTTTTGATTTATTTTGTTTTTTTTTTGTAGTCCTGTTTTGTAGAGAATTGCTACCCCACCACCTTTTTTATTTTTGCGGTCTTGTCTAAAGATACAATAGCCTGGGGGAATAATTTCAGTGTCTTTTATTGTAGGTTTGAGCCATGTTTCGGTTAGGCAGAGGATGTCAAATTGCTGGACATCTAGAAGAGCATGAATTTGTGGTATTTTATTGCATATGCTGCGTATGTTTAGATGGGCTATAGAAAGTGATTTGGAGTGTTTGGTTGGTGGTAAAGGGATTGTATTCGGTTTGATACAGTTAGTGGGGGCTGGGTGATGGTTTGGTCCTGGGTTGGGGTGAATGTCACCATGTGTTAAGGAATGGATTTATGTAAAGTTGTAGTACTGGAGAGGTTTACAATGATAGTTCCATAATTTTCTAATATTTGGAATTGAGTATCTGATGTGAGTTATATATATATATATATATATACAGACACACACACACACACACACACATATATATATATATATATATATATATATATATATGTATGAGAGAGAGAATGATTAGTGCAGCAGTGATCATTCCAACATCTACTGTCATGTAAACTCCTGCCAAAGTAAAATACTGGTTGAAGCTGCAACAAATGATTCCAGTAACACACACACAGTACCTGAAGTAAAACACATATCATAGCTGCAAAGAGGGATTCCAATAACATACGACACCATACCAGAAGTAAAATGCACATCTTAGCTGGAAGGAAAGACACACATGTACACACACACACACACACACACACACACACACACACACACACACACACACACACACACACACACACACACACAAACACAAGCACACACACACACACACACACACACACACACACACACACACACACACACACACACACACACACACACACACACAGTACCTGAAGTACAACACATATCATAGCTGCAAAGAGGGATTCCAATAACATACGACACCATACCAGAAGTAAAATGCACATCTTAGCTGGAAGGAAAGACACACATGTACACACACACACACACACACACACACACACACACACACACACACACACACACACACACAAACACAAGCACACACACAGACACACAGACACACACACACACACACACACACACACAGCACCTGAAGTACAACGCTTGCTATCACTGCACGGAAGGACTCCAATAACAGCTGCCAAACTGCAAAGTAAAATGCTGATCATAGGTGGTAATTTTATTTACAGAACTGTGTAAATCAATATGAGCACTGATGCGGTAACATTACATGTAGGGAGATATTTTTATAGCTTAGACTGGCTAGGAGGAGGAATAATGAAGGTCCAGGCATACCAAGAGAATTGTCCTAACAAAGCCTGTCCTAGATAAAGAGAAGACATTTTGTTTATAGTGGTATCCATATATGACCAAGTTGCTGCTTCTAAAATACTTCTAGAATCCAATCGTTTCCAAAAAAATCACAGATGAAGCCAAGCCCTGGTAAAATGAGCTTTGACCCAGCATTAGATGACTTGTTGTGGTGGGTATAAAAAAAGGTAATAGCATGAGATATCCCCTTGGAAACATCCTGCTTTGACAGAGGTTGTCCTTTTTTATATCATCACAAGAAATGAACAACTGATCAGTTCCTAAAAATCTTTGTTTTGTGAAGATAGTACCTGCGCTATCTGTGGAAATCCAAGGTACGGAATATCCTTTCTCTCTTGTTGTTAGGTACAGGAAAAAGCAGGGAGATGGAACGGTTAGCTTGGATGCCAGTTTAGGCATAAGTGATGGTTAACTTCTAAGGGAAACCCTATCTTTGTAAAAAATTAGATAAGGCTAACCTGTCAAAAGAGACTGCAAATCAGGTACTCTACTTACAGAGGTTAGAGCAATCAATAACACTGTTTTCTATGTTAAGAACCTCATGTTAACCTGCTGAATCTAGTCCAGCTGAGGCAAGAATTAGTTTTTCTAACACAAAATTAAGATCCCAAGGACGTGCTATGTTTTCTAGGAAGCTTGGTATACAACACCCCATTCAAAAATATTTTCACATGAGATTGCATTTTGAGAGGAGGACCTGTGGGCAGACATGCCAAAATGGCTAACAAATGAACCTTAATGGAGGAGTAAGATAAGCCATAGTATAGTAGCTCACACAAATAATGTATAACCAGACACTAACCCTGAATAGATGCTGGTTCCTCTTTGGCACCAACTAGAAAATATAAGATGCCTGTAGAGTGAGATTGTGCTGAAAGGCTTTACCCCAGGCTAACATAGCTAGTCTGCACAGAGGGTAGGATCTTATTCCCCCTATTTGTTTATGCATCACATCACTGTGGAGTTGTCTACAAACACTTGTAACAGTCTGGGTGACCATAGATGACTGAGAAAGTTGAGAACATTTATTAGTGCTAACATCTCTTTTACATTTATGTTTTTATGTCTATCTTTTATGTTCCAAAGACCCTATACTTTAATCCCCATAGACACTGCTCCCCAAGCAAAGTCTGAGGTGTCTGTTGTTGCAGACTGTTCTGGAGCTGGAAGTGAAAAAGTGGACCTGTATTCTGATAAATTTGGTCTCTCCACCCAAAACTCTCCTTTTTTTTACAAACACCAAAACTGAAAACTGTAATGTCAGAGAATGCTGATGCTGAGACTATACAAATTTTAGGTATCATTGGATTTTTCTCATGTGGAGTCTTCTAGAGTAATCATGAGAATCATTAAAACCAGAGGCTTGCGTAATTCCTTAGCTGAGACAGTGTCTGATTGGAAAATGTCAGCAATAGATCTAGGTACAGAACTACTTTTTCCTGTGGAAGAAAAGCTCTTTGAACTAAGATATCAGAAGATACTTCAGAAAAACAATCTTGTGGAAAGGAATCAAACAAGACTTTTGTATGTTCTCCTGGAACCCCAGTCTATGTAGGAGATCCCTCTGCCAAGTGACGGATTAATGACACTTTGAAAAACCTTGCAAAGATAAACAAGTCATCTAAATAAGGAAAAATGTGAATGACTAGAAGTTTGTAGTAGGATATTACAGGAGTTAGATTTTTTGTGAATATCTCTGGTGCAATGGATCGATCAAATGATAAGAAACATCTGAAATCTGGATCTGTAGGAATGTGATTATCTGCATCTTTTAAATCTAAGATCACCAGAAAACTCAAATGTGGAATAAGCAGGGCTGGATCCAGCACTAGGTAACTTAGGCAGCTTTCTAGGAACTCATGCTGGCAGGGTGGCCTATCCACACCACTACATTTTAAAAAAGAAAAGTTTTTGTACTTTGCTAGGTAACTGCGTACTGTCACTTTAAAAGCTTTTTTAAAAAATGAAGAGCTTCCTTCTTTGTCCGTGTCCAACTACAGCCAGCATTTTACTTTGGCATGAGTTGTATGTGTGGCTGTGTGAGATCAAACCCTGTACCTTAGGTAAAGGGGGCTAGAGCCTTAATTTAAATGTCAGACCCAGTTTCATTTGCTGCATTAAATAAATGTTGATGCAAAACCTGTTGTTCTGTTAACATTTTAAGTGATTTAGAGTAGCCTGCTAGTCTGACAAAGAAGATATAGGGAACTCAAAAATGAAAGGTAGGTGTCCTGCAAGCATGGACCCCTCCCCCCAATAAAACAGTATGCTATATGCAGTAAACGTTTACTTGTAGATTTTTGAACAAAAGCTACTGCTACAACATACATATTCTGTGGATTTTTTTTTGCTTTATTCATTACACTAAAAATGATTTAATTCATTAATAGGCCTGGATTGCATAATACAGTCTAAACATGTTACATTTTAGAAATATGTTTTTGCAGTAACTTCTTTAGAGCCTCCAACAAATGCAAATGGTTCCACATTTATCAGGTCATACAGTCTGTATTATTTACAGTGATGATCAGAACTATCTGATCTTCAGCATCCCTTATGTAGTCATCGTTGCATATTATTGTGGTACAGTCTTCTGTACAAGATCAGGTTGTAAAGGATTTCAGCATTTAGTGAAAAAATGTTAGTCTGACAGTTAGCAGGGAGGACTAAAGCTCCCTCTTGTTAATGAGCTGCTTCCTGTAGCACGGTGCAGGGTTTGAATCTTTCCACCTTCATCTACCTCCCGTGTGACATTGAGTAAGTAATTTAACCAAACAATGGACCCGATTCCAAAAAAAATTGCTCTATACGTGATCACTCCCACTGACAGCATGTGTTTTGGAATCCAGTACCCATAGTAACCCTGTTTACACGTAGAGCAACTCTTTTGGAATCTAGCGCAGTGCTTTGCAGTAGCTGGAAATGTGTGTTTGGCTCCTTATTGATCTCCAAGTCTGTATACCTAGCAACTATGAAGCTGTTGTCATTGTTTGTCACCCATTCCATTTTGCATAGCTGATCTAATTCAGGAACTGCTGTGGCAATATTACCAGCACACCATTTATTTAATGCAACACAGACAATTTATTCTTCAAGGGCAGCAGGGACTGCTTTTCTAGATGAAGCACTTAATTGCAAAGTTCTTTGCCAGAAGCAACCTCTATATTAGTAAAAAGTATCTTTAATGTGAAATTATTTAGATACATTTTATTTATTTTATTTTATTTTACATTTGTTAACTGGGATAGTCCAACTGGAACAGGTCCATTTTCAGTGGAGGCCCGGGGAGAAAAGCTCCAGAGTTACAAATAAGTGAACAGAGTACAATTCTTGCTAACAGCTACACGTTACACTTTATATAATACAATGAGCAAACAGTAGTAGTATTAATTATTAAGCAAGGCTAGCATAGTACAGTACATCTTTTAATCTGATTTGCATGACAGAAAATTGGCTATGTTACAGAAAAATGGAGAGGAGTGCCAGTGGATAAAAGGTGGGTAGTTAGGTGATACATGGGCAGATCCAGGTTTTTCTAAGATGTGCTTCGAGTAGTGATTTGAAGTGGGAGTTTGTGGATGTATTGGTTATGCTAGAGGGGAGAGTGTTCTAGTATTTAGCTATTTTGTAGGAGTATAGGGCTTTGCCGGCAGTATTGTTGGTGGTGGTGATATTTAGGAGAGGTTTATTAGAAGATCTAAGAGGATGACAGGAAGAGTAGTGGGTTAGTAGATGTTTTAGTGATGGAGTTTTGTTTGGGTTGTTTAGGATGTTAAAAGCACATGTAAGCTGTTGGTAGTTTAGTAATTGTGGGAATTCGAGCCATTGAAGGTCAGTGAGTAATTTGCAGTGGTGGGTTTTGAAAGGGGAGTTGTTTGCAAATTTAGCAATTCTGTTGTAACATCCCTCGAATTTGTCCAGGTCTGTTTTTCTAATATGGGTAAATATGGGTGCAACATACAGTAGTGTGGATAAGAGATGGGTTTGGGCTAGGGTGATTCTTGCTTTGCCAGTGAGAAAATTCTTGCATCTACAAAGAGTACCCATTTTTGTGGACCTTCTGGATAGTTTGAGATATGTGAATGTCAAAGTACAGATTTTTATCTCAACTCCTAGGAGTTTTGTATGTGTGGTCGGAGAGATGACTGTGCCATTTCTAGATGTGACTGAGAAGGTTAGGGAAGTGGATCTGGATTTATTGGGGGCAAACAAGAGAAGTTTTGTTTTATTAGGGTTGAGAATCAGTTGGATGTCAGTGATCCAGCCTTCTATGGAAGAGAAGGAGTCTTGGGCCAGTTTATTTAGGGTGGTAAGAGATGGGGATGCACAGATGAGTGTGGAGTCATTTGCATATTGTATTAATGTGGCATGTTTGGAGGCAGTATGTAGGTTATTTGTAAAAATAGAGAACGATAGTGGGCCAAGTATTGATCCCTGAGGTACACCTATAGATGTAGGGAGAAGGGGTGATAGCTCAGCTTGCCACTGGGCAGATAGCTTTTGAACCAATAGATGGTAGGGGAGTCAAAGGATAGGGCAGAGATGGCATCAAGTAGTAGGGGATGTGAAACCATGCTGAAAGCTTTAGAAAGGTCAAGGAAGATAGCAGATACAAAGTTATTATTATTTCTGTGCAGGTTAACTTCATTTATGAAAGACAGAAGGGCAGTAGTTGTGCTGTGGTGAGGGCAGAAGCCATGTTGAGTGAGGGAAAGAAGATTATGTGAGGTTAAGTACTGGAGAACCTGGGAGTGGATACATTTCTCTAAGAGCTTGGATAAGGGAGAGAGAATGGCTATTGGCCAGTAGTTGGAAAAGTCATATGAGCTACCACCTTTATGTAATGGTATGATGTAGGAGATTTTCCAGATTTGAGGAACATGGGCTTCTTTGATTGACCGGTTGATAAGGATTGAGATTGGGTAAGATAAGGAGTCAGCTGCTGTTTTCAAAAAGTTTGCAGGTGTTTCATCGGCTGCAAGAGTTGTAGGTTTTAGTTTACAGATAAGCTTCTTGATTTTGCTAGTTGGAACAGGTGAGAGGGTAAAGGGGGGTAAGTTATTTGAGAGTTTAGCTGAGTTACTTGGAGTGCTATTTTTAGTAGTAATTGGTAGGTCATTGTGTTTGGTGACTTGGCAGGTTAAAGTGTGAATTGAGTTTTTGAAGTGATGGTTTACGTTCCTTATCTATAGCTTAACTAACTACTGCTATGGATAGTACATTTGTTTGTATTCTCTTAAATAACTGTATTACAGCAATAATAACGCATTCCGTATCTATAGCTTAACTTACTCCTGCTACGAATAATATATTCGTTTGTATTCTCTTAAAAATCTATAAAGTAGCATGGTAAAAGAAACCCCTGCTTTTACCACTTATATAAACAAAAATAATAGCATGCAGCTAGAGTAATGTATGTTACCAGTGCTTATTTAGCTTCCAATAACATCAGGAAATACAGTAAACCCCAGGCATTTAGACACGCTCTGTATTTAGTAGTAAAGTTCCATACCAAACTTTTAACCAAGCTCTACCTGGCTACAGCAAACAACAGATATTTACTCCTGAGACAGTGTCTAAAGCATTCAGTCGCACACTTTGAAACAGTAGAAATGGCCAAAATACACATAAAATACAAATAATTGGGCTACTAGAATACTCCTTACCTATGCCTCTGAGTTCCGAGAGCACTAGCGTCCACTGATAACTAAATTGAAAATGGCACCATTCTAGGGGGTTTTCTAACATCAGTTCCAGGCTCGGGGTTGCTAGGCTACCAGGTCTTACAAAGGAAGTATTATAACCACGTCATCTCCAACTCGACCAGGCTATTACAGACCCAATCAGTATGTGCTGTTAATGTAAGTACAAGCACACAACTTACCAGGGTAAGGTCTTGCAGTTGTATATTTATGTCTGCAGAGACTGTGTATATTGACTTAGCATATGTTATCAGATGGTTGATATTTCTCATGCTCTTATAAATATTCATCTTTTTAAAAAGTGTTACACATGGCTGGATTTTATGGTATGATGCTTGTGATCTTTATACAATTTCACATAGTTCATTCAGAACTACGAATAAAGTACATGTTATTTATTTCTTCATAACAATAATAGATATACACAGTCAACAAAGTGGTTATAACTGTTGGTGGGGTTGTGGGCTCTCTGTGGATGAAAGTTTCTTATGCTGTTATCATATGGGCTTTGCAGGACTAGTGTGTGTGTTTATGTGTGTGTGTGTGTGTGTGTGTGTGTGTGTGTGTGTGTGTGTGTGCGTGTGTGCATGTGTGCGTGTGTGTGTGTGTGTGTGTGTGTGTGTGTGTGTGTGTGTGTGTGTGTGTGTGTGTGAGAGAGAGAGAGAGAGAGAGAAAGAATTAATCTGGAATACTTTGGCTACTGTGTGTTTGAGTGAAACAAATTTGAAATATATGAACTTGGTCATTATTATTGCTAATTTTTTATACAGACATCTGAGAAGGATATAGTCAACAATGTAGTTATAATTTCTAGGCTTGAGGGATATCTGTGGATATAAAGGCACACATAATTCACCACTGGCCAATGCATTTTCAATTAATGTGGCTTTCAAGGAAAATCTACAGTTGCTCATGCTAAGTCTGTTTTCAATGTGAGACTATTTTGTTTTGTTTTTTAGCAAACACCCATCATTGTTCATGCTGTAAAATTTGAAATAAATGTTTTAAATCAAATCTCTGTAAGCACTGTAAAAGTAAAGATGAAAACTGTATGTATACTGATAGGTTTAAACAGGGTTTATGGTAACTGTGGAGAGACAGACACTTTATGGGACACTGGAATGGTTCTGGGAAGTAGGGGTGCCCTGGTCCATTACCTTTGCTTAAAGCCCCATTTGACCATGATTCAGCTCTGGGAATATGGAGTAACAAGTTAAGAAGGAATAACATTTTGAACTTCGGAACTATCACAAACAGGTTTAGAAGATAAAAATCCAGAATTGGTTTCTGTGAATCTTGTTTCTTTGGCACCTGAAACGTTGTTGAATAAAACCCTTCTCCTAAATGAGGAGGAAGGACAGCTTCTATTACCTCTCTGAGACAGCAGATGCTGAATGACAAGAAAGAAAAAGAGGGGTTTGGTCTGGCGAATGAGGAGGAATCCATAAAAAAAGAGGGATGGAGTCTCATAGACATCTGTAACCTTGATAGATTACTTTCAGAACCCATCTGTCTGAAACTATCTCCTACCAAAGATAAAAATGGATCTACAAATTTTCTGGAAGTAGTAAAAGTTTGCTAGGGTGGGAAGGTAGAAGAGAGCCTTGAAGATAGTAATTCAGATTTATTTGACTGTCCTTTGTTCTGGGTATACCTCTTTTCTGCTTGAAACCTTCCTGCCATTGCATTTTAAACATTTGCTTACCAGCAGCTTGATATTGCATTTTGAACAAAAAAGTTATACGGGTAGTATTAAACCCCTTGGCAAATGTGGTGAAGCAAGCCTGAAAAGTCTTAGACATTTCTGAATAACATTTCTGAATAAGCTTAAATCTGTCTTCAGACTTTTAAGGTCCTCTGCTGCAGACGTTCTGAAAATTAACTCTTGCTCTAAGGAGAATACAAAAATTCAGCCTTTACATATTCTTGAAGGTTGTAAGAACTCAACCAATCAAACCTCCTAATTACAGTTCCAGTGGCAGTATTCCTGGAAGTGACATAAGCAGAATCATAAGCACATTTCAAACATTGGGAATCCACTTGAGACACTGAAGCAATTAAGTTACACAAAGATGTTTTTTCCTCAGAACAGGAAACGGATGCCATAATATTCATAATGTTCTCAAAAGGGGTAAGCATAAACTTAAACATGTCAGCTTGACAGATGAGAACAGATGAATACACTTTTTCCCCCAAATCTATCAAAAGGTTTTCTGTTCTCATCAAAACAATAGGGATTGTATCAATCAGACATTTAGCAGCAGATAGGTTCACTAGAGCTGCAACTGCTGGGACTGATCTGGCATGAGTGCATAAAAAATTATAAGACTTAGGCACATTATACAATCTATCTGCTTTCTTTGGGTCATCAGGCTGGCTGCTAGGTGAGTTCCAGGCTCTGACAAAGACATCCCCCAATACTGAAAGAATAAAAATTTGCAGGAACAACACAGCTTCACACAGTAAAAGTATTTATTTGTAAAAATGGACCAGCCAAGTGCGTTCACGTTGTAAAACCAATGCTTCTTCATGAAGAAGCATTGGTTTTAGAACGTGAAAGCACTTATCTGGTCCATTTTTACAAATAAATACTTTTACTGTGTGAAGCTGTGGTGTTCCTTCCAATTTTTATGCTTTGGATTTTTGGTGTCTATCTGGCAGTTACCTTTATCAGTGGCAGGGACTTGGTTCTTGTGTTTGCCAATACTGAAATAACAGAAGAAATTAGAGTAGATTCTGGAAAGTCTAGTTATAATAAATCATAATACTTATTTTTATTTATTTATTTTACATTTGTTGACCGGGCTAGTCTAACTGGATATATGTCCATTTTCAGTAGAGGCCCGGGGAGAAAAGCTCCAAGAATGAACAGTGACAAAGTTAACAATATATAAAGGACATTCAAAATCATAATGCAGAGGTAGCATTGGTCAAAAGAAAAATTATGATAATAAAATTTTAAGCAATAAAAGTTATACTACAAAATATACTAAAAAAATTGTACTAAACACAATAGTAGGTATGAGCAATACCAATTAAGAGAGAAAAGCCCTTATGTTTTATCCTCTTACTATGAAGAAAAGAGTAGTAACTAGATTTGGAGGAATAGGTTAGAGGAGTAGGGATAGGGGTATGAGCAGGAAGGGGAAAAATATATCAGTCTGGGTTAGCACATGGACAAAGCCAATGAGTTTTAAGATATTCTTTAAGATGTTTTTTAAATAAATAAGTGGAAGCAAGGGTTGATAATTCAGAAGGAAGCTGATTCCAGTTTTTACCTGCTGTGTTTGTGAAGAGAGAGTCACCAGCTTTGTTGTTGGATTTAATCAAGGAAACTAGGAGCATATTAGCAGAGTGTAGTGTAGTCAGATTTTTGTATGGTATAATCATATTAGTGATGATAGGGGTGTTGTTGGGGTGGTATAGGGTCTTTTGAGTGATAAGTAATTGTTGATAGAGTATATGGTTCTGCAGTTCTAGCCATCCAAGTTTTTTGAGGTTGAGGCAGTGGTGAGTTTTAAAGGGGGAGCATGTGATGAATCTAGCTATGCTATTATAACAGGTGGAAAGTTTGGAGAGGTTGTTTTTAGATAGGTTAGTGTATATAGCAGAGGCATAGAAAAGGGTAGAAATTAGGTGGGTCTGGGCAATAGTTTTCCTGGCAGAAGGGGTAAGGAAGGGTTTAATTCTATAGAGGGCACCAAGTTTTTTGTTAACTGATTTTATGGTGGAGTTGATGTGGTCATCATAGTTGAGACGATTATCAATTGTTACACCTAGTAGGCGGGTTGTAGTATCTGGGGTTATGTTGGTAGCATTGTTAGAGGTTATAGAGAAGAATGCCTTAGGTGATTTAAGAGTTGGAGAAAATAGCAGTAGTTTAGTTTTTTGGGGGTTTAGGAGGAGGTAGTGTTGCATGAACCAGTTTTCAACATTCTGAAAAACAGTTTGGGTGAGGGACTGGAGAGAGGCTATGTTCTTAGCTGTACAGATTAAGATGGAGTCATCTGCATATTGAATGCAGGTTGCTTGAGGTATGTTCATGTGCAGATCTTTAATAAATAAGGAAAAAAGATGGGGACCTAAGATAGAGCCTTCGGGTACCCCAATATTTACTGGAAGTAATGTAGACAGATTGTTATCCTAAAGAACCCTATTGTTTTGATGAGAATGGAAAACCTTTTGATAGATTTGGGGGAAAAAGTGTATTCATCTGTTCTCATACTTCTTCAGGGACAGTAGAATATCATTATGTTCCCACTGAAACAACTGATTTATTCTGGATTTAGTTTCAGAGAAAGAGAATCCTTAAAAGAACTGACAGAAGCCACAGTCTTCTCAGAATCAGAATCAGAAACCTAAGGAGACTAAAGAGAGTCAATCCCTTCACAATTATTTTCTGGTTCAAAAACTCCAACCTCTTCAAACAATGAAGAATCCCTTTTTCTGTTAGCAGAAACTGCTAAACTGGAAGGGTCAAGAGCTTGAATCAAATCTTGAACTAACCCCAATAAATAATTCCTGTTCAAAGTAATGTCTAAGGATTTGTTCTTTTTTGACAGGAAATTGTGAAGGGGCAGATCCACTTTTGTCAGGAAAACTTCCCTAGGGCTAGGTATAGCAGTCTGGCTAGACAGAAGAGAATTTCCTACTCCTTTTCCCAGGAAGACAACAGTGATTTTCCTTTGCCCACCAAGGGCACTCCAGCAGCCACAGAGGATGTGTCTAACCCCTGATCCATGGTGGCTCTAAGGGCTACACCAGAGGGAGTCAAGGAAAAAGATGAGTGGTCTGAGGAACCAGTAATGACCACAGGAGAATAACCCAATTGCAGCTGAAGCGCTTTATCAGCCTAATGTGGTGGGAGAGGTGGTTTAGTAATTGTCTTTTTGTGGTTGGAAGACGGAAAAATGGAGGAACATGTAGATTGTCCACTGTTAAGCTAAAAAACATACCTGATTCCCTGGGAAGCCTGGAAGCAGTACTTGAAAAACTGGATAAGTAGTAAAATGTAACTTTCTCCACCAAAACATGCGTTAAAAAGTAAACAAAATTAAAATAACACAATTTTCCCTTAGAAAAAGTAGTTTCAAATTAGTTTAAATAACTTCTTTCTAAAATGATAACAAGTAATGTTTTGTTTAAACGTTACTTATAATCATGTGGAAGGTAATAAAAATACTGTTTCCTAGCTTAGAATTTATACTTTTTCAGAAAAAAGTTCAGTTTCTGTCAAGAAAGTTAATGTAGAAGTTTTCCCCCCATTGGCAACTTACCTGCCCAGCAATGGAAAGCATTAGTCATCCTTTGATCCTCTGAAGCTGGCAAGAGGAGCACTTTTCAGCATCAGGAAAACTGTGAAAGGCTTGATGCCCAATCTGACTAATAGTTTTGGCACATGTAAGGTGCACTTAAAGCTTTGGAAACAGAACAGTTGTATCCTATGAAGGACTTTTATGCAATATCCCTTCCAATAACATTTTGACATGAGAATGCATTGAAAGAGGAGGATCCTTGGACAGATATGCTGAAATGGCTGATAAATGAATATTGATAGAGGAGTAAGACAGGCCATACAAATATTGAAAAACCAGAAGAATACTAGCCTGAATGCACCCTGGTTATGTTGCTGACACCAACTACAAAACCTTTTTCCATTTGCTACTATATAATTTTCTATCAGCAAGTTTTCTTGGCTCCATTAGTACCTGATGCATATCCTCAGTAAATAAGTGCCTAAAAGATATTAAGACCCTATCATCCAGGAAGTTAGCTGATGTTGTTTGGAGCTAGGATGTATCAAACAACAATGTCCATGTCTGAATAATTCCAGTCTGTGAGGAAGCTTGTGGTAATTGCCCCTGACCAGATCCAAAAGAAGGGAGAACTACTGCTTCCTGAGCTAGAAGGGAGTCACCACAATGATCTTGGAAGATTCCTTCTGAATTTTCAGAAGTACCCCGGATATCACTGGAGAGAGTGGAAAAGCATACAGGATCCCTCCTGTTTAAGGAAAGGAAAAGGCATACATCTTCCATGATTTCTTCCATGGAGTCCTGCAGCAGAATATTGCCACCTGATTATTCAGAGAGGAGGCACAAAGGTCTGCAAAGGAACTCCTCACAGATTAATACAATTTTGGAAGGCTCTGATCTAGTTTTCATGTATGAGGGCCTGTATTTGTACTGTTCACCTTGTCTGCCACACAATTTCCTCTGGCAGAATGTAGCATGCCTGTAGAGTGAGAGTGTTCTGTATAGCTGTATCCCATGCTAACATGGCTAGTCTTCATAGGGATAAATCCTGGTTCCCCTTTGCTTGTTTATATACCATATCACTGTGGTATTCTATGCAACAACTTGAAGAGGTCCTGGGGACCAAAGATGATTCAGAGAGTTGAGTGCCTTGATAAGAGCAAGCAGTTATTTTATGTTTATGTGCTTGTGATTGTCTTTCTTGTCCCAGATACTCTGCACTTTTATCATCCTTGACATTGCTTCACAAGAAAAAATTGAGGTGTCTGTGGTGACTGCTTTGGAGCAGGCAGGGGGAAGGGGGAGACCTGGATTCTGGGGCATTTCATGTCTCCATCAGGTGATTTCTCTTCTTACAAATCTCAGAACTTGAATCTGAAAAGATAATGGATGTCAGTGCTGGGACCAAACTGGCTTCAGATTCCAGCATATCCTTCTCATGTAGAGTCTCGCCAGAGGTACCATGAGAATCATAGATGTCGTAAGACTGAGAATCCTGAGGTGTTCTATCACAGTGACCAAAGCCTGAGTGGAAAACTCCTGAACTAGATCTAAATTTAGATCTTTTTTCCTGTGGAAGAAAATCTCATTGTAATGACATGTTGAGCAGACACCCCAGGAGTACAATCCTGTGTGATGGAGTGATTGTTTCCTTGGAAGTCCAGCCCATGTAGGAGCTCTATAACCCAAGTGAGAGATTCCTTACACTTTCAAAACTATTCTGAAAAATATAGGAAAAGTATCTAAATATGGAAAAGGTGGCTCCCTTGTAGCCTGCAAAGGGCTGTGACAAGAGTTAGACACTTCGTGAACACTTTTGGAGCAGTGGACAGCTCAAAGGGTAAGGCAGAGAGCTGATAATGTGATCCACACACATAAAGCATTAAGAAACATCTGAAGTTTGGATGAATAGGACCATGATGATAAGTATCTTTTAAATCTAAGGTTACCAAGAAGCTCAAATGAAGAAAAAAGGATAAGTTGTAAATAGAAAGCATTTTGAACTTGGGCACTATCACATACTAGTTTAGGAAAAAAAAGGTACAGAACTAGTCTCCAAGCACTTTTTTTCCTTCTTTGGCACCAAAACATTCTTGAATAAAAACTTTTCCCAAATGAGAAGGAAGAGCAGTTTTGATTACTCCCAGAGAGAGCATGTGCTGTAGGACAGGAGAAAGCAGAAGGTTTGGTCTGGTGGATGCAGAATAATTCTCTGAAAAGGAAGAATTTCTTCCTACTATCATCGGCAACTATGCCTAACCAACCTCAGAAACCATTTGCCTGAAAGAATCTCTTGACAAGGAGAGAGATGGAGATTTAAACTTTCTGGAAGGAATAAGGCACTGCTGGGGGGCAAGGTTCCTTATATAATCATTCTGACTTATTTGACTGTCTTTTTTCTGGGGTGGGGGTTCCTGCTTTCTTTTTGGAATCTCCCTGCCATTGTTTTTTAAACATCTGCTGAACAGTATTTTTGTGAGGCTGTTTATTTTGTTTCTTGGTAAAATTCGACAAGGGAGCAGAAAATCTCTTGGAAAATTTGGAGAAATAGAGCTGAAAAATCTGAGAGTTTCCCTGTGCCATCTTACCTCTCTCATCACTTTTTTTTGAAAACCTCTGCAGCAGGAGGTCCAAAAACTAAATCTTCTTCCACAGGAGAATTCAAAATCTCATTTTCACATCTTCCAAGAGGTTCTAAGAACTCAGCCAGGCAAACCCCAACACAGTACCAGTAGCAATAGCCCCAGACTGTATCTATACAATCAAATACATGAACAAGGAGTAGTGACCTGAGAAACTGAAGAAACTAAGCCACACAAACCATATTTTTTCTCACAAGAGGGAACTGCAGATAAAACATTCCTCAAAATAAATGTTAACATTGAGCCTGACAATTCAAGAAGCTTAAAGTTGCAGAAGCATACACTTGTTTTTCTCCCAAACTTACCCATTGTTTTACCATCCTTGTCAGAAGGAGAAGTATTATAATTAAAAAAAAATGTTTGTAGACAGCTGGATTAACTAAGGCTATAGCTGCTGGGTCAGGTTTGGGATGAGTGTATAAACATTTGAAGGACTGATATATTCTATCTTCTTACTTAGGTGCACCAAGCTGGCTGTCAGGAAACCCCAGGCTGTGACAAACACATTTTTCACTTGGTAGCAGGGAGGAGGTCATGGGAATCCAAGTTGTAACAGCTCCTCGTATTTTCTAAGGAACTGAGAAAGCTCAGTGTTCTCCCACTGAAAATATTTGCACACTGTGGAAATATTTTTAGAGAAAGATAATCCTTCACAGAGAGATTCAGATACAATGCTCTCCTGTGAGTCTGAATCAGAACTTTGATAAGAAAAACTTGCATCTGTCACATCATACTCTCTACAGATTTAATTTCTTGAATCTCTTCAAAAAAAGAAGAATCGCTTTTTCTTTTACCGGAAACCACCATTTAAGATGGTTCAATAGCTTGTACAAGACCATCAGCCAGATATAATAAACTACCCCTTTCCAGTGCAAATGGTGCAGGAGAAGATAAATTCTTAGTTTTCTGTTTTTTTTACAGGAAACATGGTAAAATAGGTTTATTAATGGCAGCAGCAGCTTCCCCAAGGATAGGCTCAGCATTCTGGATAAGCAGGGACACCTTCCTTGTCCCTGCCCTAAGACTGAAAAGAGTGACTCTCCCTTGCCAACTGAGCAGACTTCAACAGTTGCAGAGGAAGTGGAAAATCCCCTGGTCCACAGTAGCTATATGGATAACATCAAAGGGATGTGAGGAAACAGATGAGTGGTCTGAGGAACCAGCTTTAACCAGAGCAGATTAACCCTCCTATGGCTGAGGTAAATTGCTAACCTGCTATGGTGCCAAAGTCTGTTTAGTCAACTTTTTGTTTTTGAAGCTGGAAGAAGGAACAACCATATGACTGGTAGTTTGTTCCATGGTCAAGCCAAAAGTAATGCATCTTTCCCATGGAAACTAGGTAACACAAGCCAATAATTTATTTATTTATTTAACATTTGTTTACCGGGAAAGTCTGACTGAGATAGAGCCCATTTTCAGTGGCAGTCTGGGGAGAAATGCTCCAGGTGCATGTCTTTGGAATGTGGAAGGAAACCGGAGCACCCGGAGGAATCCCACAAGAATGCATGGAGTACAAGCAGACTCTGCACAGAAGGCAACTCAGCCTAGAATCGAACCAGAGAACCTCTTGCTGTGAGCCAACAATGTTAACCACTCCAAAGAAATGTTTACTAGTTAAGATGTAGTAAAATGAATTCTAGTAAATTTTATCAGCACCCAAAAGTAATTTAAATGCAGTTTCTCCACAGGAAAAAAACAGTATTAAAATGTTAAATATAACTTTTAAATTGTCAGAAAGGAAAGTGCACTTCAATTTAAAAGTACAGTTAAGTTGCATGACAGTCAATAAAAACACATATTCCTTGCTTAAAATTTACTTTCCTCAAGCGGAAAGCAAGTTTAAACAATGAAAATAATATGTGGAAGGTTCTTCCTCAAAGGGAACTTATTTACCCAGCAATGGAATACTACAAGCCGACCACTGACCATCGAAAGCCTACAGATGAGCAATCTCTTTGGTGGCAGGAAATCTCTGGCTGACAAATGGTTTGGGTGCATAGAAGCCTTGGAAGCTGACTGGCTGTTATATCCTATGCAGGATATAACCAAGATAGCTTAGGCTACTGTAGCAGTGATCAATATGAAGAGCATCCATGGGAAAGAAGGCCTGACGGCTGCTAAATGTGGGAGAGAAGAACCTACAAAATAGGCAAACCGTAATTGGTTATTCAGAATTCCTGGGTGCAGTCAAAGAAAGTGAAAGCACTGTGCCTGTATAAGGAAGAGCAAAAAAATAAGCATTGTAATGTCTAAAGTGGTTAGGTATTGCAGGTGCTTTCTACATCGATATCAAGATAAAGCAGAGGATAAAAAAAGAAAGGTGAGCGACATTCAGTCAGAAATAAATAACTGAAAAGGAACGCAAAACCTGCTACTCTGTATCTTACCTAATGCAACTAAGCTATCTGTTGCTTGTATCTATGTACTCAAAAGTAGATTACAGAAAATAAGACTGAGTAAACTTCATTATCATCTCATTGTGCATCCCAGCGGCAGTCTAGGGCTCCCTGTACATTGTTTCTTAATTCTGGACTAATCAATTATAATTAAGTGTTCTGCAAACTTTCAAGCCCAAGCCAAAATTGAAACTTTTAAATTTGGCTGATAAATTGCTACTGTGCTTTGTTATAAGAACCAAATCAATGAACAAAGGCTGATAAATTAAACACCTCATTTGGAAGCTGTTTATAAGATTAGATGTGCATTTCTGATAGCAGAATACAAATAAGAATGCTATAAAATTGATGCTGCTGTTATAAAGTGTTCAGCTAATACTGGTAGAAAAATAATCTTTAATGATGGTGTTCATCCATTTATTTTTCAATATTTTTTTCAAAGCCACATTTTTTATTATTTAATTTTAAGTACAAGTCTGAACTTACAAATTGCATCTTAACTGTGAGACTACACAACAGCAAATGTGTTTCAGACTAAAAAAAGTAAAATTTTCCTGGTAACCTTTCCAGTGTCACAGCATCACATTATTTGTCTCTGAAGAGTACAAAGTTCCCTGTTGTTTCCCAAGAATGCCTCCTCTTTCCCCACAAACATTTCTCCTGCCCCTAATAAAAAAAAAAAAAAAAAAAAAAAAAAAAAAAAAGAGCATTGGTCTTCCTGGTGCAATTGCTTGCATCTATTTACTACTCATTCACTGAAAGAGCTGGTGACTGTATGTTTTTAGTATTCATTGAAGCTCTGGTGCTACACTGCATATCTGTCCTTCACTCCTGATCTGCACATCTAAAAATCTGCATGACACATATGTTTGTCAACATATGCTAATGCAGTATTTTTATGTGTAGTAGTATGCATGCCACTGGGGTTATAGAGACAAATGTGTGTGTTAATAATACTGCCATGTGTGTTACATTGGTGGATGGTACAGCATAACAGGACAACATAGGGCTGATGTCAGCAGACATCAGTGCCTGACACTGATGGCAACATACAAGAGACAAAGCTTGATGACACAGAGGTACTGTCTACAACATTACAGTGAAAGAGTAATCCATATCCACTATTATAGAGGCCCTGTATTACAGACGCCCTATAGGAGTGCAAGCTGTGAAAATCAGTGCATGACAGACATCCTGCACTTGTAAGAGCCCCCTGGCTCAACTCAGTCTCCAACCCATACATCATCTAGCATGTGGGCTGTCTCTGAGGTGTACCAAGGAATGTGAGAATGTGGCACTGTCATGATTCTAAGACTGTCCCAAATATGCCTCTAAGACTAGGAATCTACTTGCAGATGTATAGATCAGCCAGTCAGGCACAGACAGACACTACCCACAGCATTGCAGAAATGATGACAGTGTTTCTTGGCTTGTGTGATGACATACACTAACAGCACATTTAAATGCAGAATAGGGATGGAGAACATGCTGCTTCTGAGTGCACAGGTGGTATATGCTGCCTCTGTACGTGCCTCCATGAAACATATTGCATCTGCCATCTGGTATGTCTTGACAGGCCATCCAGTTTGTTGCCATGTCAGGATGCTAACATGAGGTGCTTGGGAGTAAACTCTCACGCTTTAGACTACACAGTGGGCAAATGGCCATTATCAAGGTTGTGGTTGGAACCTTTTATCAGGCTCAACACCTGTAACATCTCATCAGGCTTCGATTATGCAGTGCCATAGTTCTGCACCTCCATTGTCATCTGTGTGCACATGGCCTGTCACCTTCAGCCATGGGCATCATCAGGATTTAGGTGACACTGTCCATCAGGCTCAACACATTAAATGCCCCACCTGGGTGCATGCTCAAGGTCCTGTACCTCCTCTCTTACACAGACTGCACCAAGCCTCAATATGGCTAGTTAACACACTACACATCTAAAATAGTCAGACCATAACAACACTACCCCATCACCAGAAGATTTGATCCCTGATTCTCTATAACTTCTCAAAATATGTCCCTACTGCATTCACCTCCCTTGCCCCTACCCTAATTAGAGGGTTCCAGTCACTTATCATTGTGTTTCTCCACCTATGCAAGGGATGGTGACTGCGACTGTGATCTGCCCAGCCCTATGCCTGTGTGTGTATTGTAATGTCTGAAGCACAATATGGTCAGTCTATGCTCCACCCTACATAGCCTGGGTGTGATTGTGCATGCATCATTTTATTCTGTGTTGTCTGTGTCATGACCCATAGCTGTGGACTAGTCACCACCTCTTTGCTAGTGCTGAAATGTACCACACCCATCTATGTCTTGAATGTTGTAGTATTTATGCTCCTATGTTCTTCCCCTGAACCTACTCCCTAGCCATACTGTTATGACTGGTATGGCAGACCTTGAAATGATATTCTGTTGCAGCACCATTTATTTGTGCAATGTCATGGTGTAGAGCACGCACACACAACAAATATTATGCTGCTTATGCCTGGACTTTATTGCAGCATTCCTCTTGAGATGTTAAGCAATTAACCATCATTTTTGTAGTGTGTCAGTAGGGCAAAAGTCAGGCTGCCATACTGTGATTGGCAACCATACAAAAAAGTAATAATAATAATATAATAAGAAATAAGATAAGGGTGGGAAAGAAGGCAAGTGGCTAATGTTGTAGCACAGAGAACATATGAGTGGATAGATGTTAAGATACAGAATGCAATTCTTATGTATTAGATGGTAATAAAATGCATTCTAAACATAATTATGTTATTTATTAATTGAATGGTACACACATTTAATGGCAAGCATAAAGAAAACTTATAGACAAAGTTATGGATTATACACATTTCATTAATAAATTGCTGCGCTGGGATTCATAAAGTTAGTCCCCAGTGGGTAAATCATATATTGGGGTGCTATATTGTAATATCAAAGAAGAGGATCAGGCTATCATTGAAAATAGGAGAAAAACTGTTTTGAGAGATACAACAGCTCCCTGGCATCAAGCACAGGTAGGGGAGAACACCTTTGGAATATTACCCGGATGCAACAGATTGAGAGTTTAATGACCAGGTAGGGGGTCTGGAACACCATGTATTGACAGTTCAAGGGACCTCCCCCTCTTATCACTCCTTCCTTCCCTTTCCTGTCCCTTTCTCTTCCCTCCACTGTCTTCCTGGTTGTAGCCACATATTACCTGACGAGGGAGATGCTCAAACAAGAAAAGAGAAGAAAAATTGTTGTTATAGGCATAGAAATCATGATATTATTAAGCTTGTTGAATGTTAATTATGGGGAAGTCACATCATATCAGAAATTTATCAGATCACTAACTAAATTGTGGAAATGACAGCACCAAAACCAGGAAAGAATGGGAATCCAGAGAGAGGTGAAGGAAGATTGGGCAGCTTAAAAACATTTCTATAGGAACTGAATGTGGTGACCTTCTGGCAGCAATTTAGTGTATGAAATAATGGCCTACAGCTCCATACTAATTCAATAGGATCTGTGTGAACGGTTGACTATCTTCGTGATATGTTCTTTGCCAATGATCTCTTCTCTAGTAGCATTCAGTAATTTAGTAGGATATCCCATTTTGAATTTTATGTTCATTTATGTAGCCAGAATGATTTAATAAGCATAGTCCACAAACAAGAAAACAGCAGTTTATTTAGCTAATCAAGTAGTAGGTGGCAGTTTTCACTAGGAAGATCTCAGAGTTAGATAAGAGCTATAAATTGCTGTGGCAGTTGATGATACATAGTCTTAGAATGAATTTGTTCTTTGCTAGCAGACACCAATCTGTATTGTTTAATGTGATTGGTGACAGTCTCTCCCATGTACAACTACATAGGTTTTATTCAAGAGGCATGTTTAATGCAAACAGGGATATTGGATGATGTATGGGAGAATAGAACATTCAGTCTGGGAAGCTGATAAGGAAATTGTGGTCTTCAACTTCATATAAATCATACAGTGGGGCTTGTATGGAATTTTTTCACTTTATCAGTACTCTGCCAGTAGAAGCTATTGCTAAAGCTAGTGTTAGGTTATTTAACCATTAGGTTGTGCAAGGTTCTGTTGGCAATAAGCCACAAACGTGGATGGACATTTCCTTCTTAGAACACCAAGCTGAGGAATGAGTAGTGAATCATCCTCAAGGGAATAAGCTAGCACCGATGAGCACAATTATGTACGCCTCTATCTTGAAGAAGTATAAAGGTACCAAGGGTTTTGGGATCTAATATTTCTTTAAAGTAATAGGAAAGTTATTCACCCACAGAACATCAAGGCAACATTAAAGAATGTTTTGAGCTTCACAGACATTTCCCCAATCTGATTCACAATCTATTCATTTTTAAAACGGTGTGCCATATACTAGGATACAGTTAGGGTTGAGGTAAAAACCATGAAGATGGTGAGCAGGTAAATTTGCTGAGTATTCATATGGCACAACAGAAAAAGAAGAGAGGGTAGGCTACATGTAGGTTCATTAGTAAGTACTAGGCAAGTTGCCCTTGGAAGCTATTTTAAGTCTATCCAATTTCTACTTAAAAGGTCAGAATCAAACTCTGCACCCTGTGTCTGTGAAGCAAAGACCTTAACAATTAGCCTAACCCTCCTAGGTAATTCTAGGCAGTCAATCTGCAGACTATTACATGCCTAGCCAATAGCAAGACAATGACCAAAGGTGAGACTTAAGCCCTGTGTTGGTAAGGTAAAACATTAACCATTATCAGAAAAAAATACAAAAGACCAGTGACTGGAGTAAAAATGAACGAGAACAAAAAACACAAGTAAAAGAACTGGATCAGACTGTATATATATATATATATATATATATATATATATATATATATATATATATATATATATATATATATATATATATATATATATAAATAATGCTATAAACAACTTCAATCCACAAGTAAGCACTTTTGGCAAACAATGACTTCATCAGGTTCTAACCCATGAAAAACAAGAATTATTTTATATCTTAGGGTTTAAAATCACATGACCACATACAACTGATAACTTCACACTTCATTCCATTAAAAGTTGAAAATTAAAAATTTTATATAAATCCACCACAAAGATTTATGCACATACACACACACATATATGTATATATATATATATATATATATATATATATATATATATATATATATATATATATATATATATATAGTTCCACTTTAAATCATCAAATGTTCAGAACATTGACGTTCTGATCATCGAGACCAGAACATCGATGTTCAGAACATCGAAGGTTAAAAGTGGAAGTGCCAGGTAAGTGAAAATGTAGAATTGTGGGTGTGTATGCAGGGCAGCAAGGTGCCCTGCATGTTGTGTGTGTGTGTGTGTGTGTCATCTGAGTGTTGGCATTGCAGGTAGGGTATGGGAAATCTCTCATTTAGCACTACCTCATATAGCGGTAAATGGAAGATTTCCCTTACCCCACTGTAGTGCGATATCGGAGTTGGAATATTAAAGTAGGGGGGTGTGGGGGCACAACCCCCCACATGGGGAGTGCAGGGGGGGTAAAGCCCCCCTGCTTAACATAGTTCTTGTAATTTATTTGGTGTTTGTGTAGTTCATTTTGAAACTTCGATGTTCTGAACATCGATGTTCTGGTCGCAATGATCAGAACGTCGATGTTCTGAACATTCGATGTTTCAAAGTGAATATATATATATATATATATATATATATATATATATATATATATATGTATATAGAGATAGATATAGATATAGATATAGATATAGATATAGATATAGATATAGCTATAGATATACATAGATGTGTGTATATATATATATATATATATATATATATATATATATATATATATATATATATATAAATATATGTATAGATATATCATAACAAATCAAGCCACCATTCTTAAGCTCTGTTTTTTAAGAACACATTTAAAATTCACATGATCATTGAGACCTTTTTTTTGGCAGTGGCATTCAAGAGCAATTGCCATTCAAATTCTTTTACATCCAATGAATTTCTGGCATCTCCTCCACTTATGACAGGTTCAATACAATCTATAACATAAAACATTAATTACTAAATGTTTGTCTGCCTAAAGAAGGCATTCCTATTGACTTTTTTTAATTGCATAGCTGTGCTCATAAATCCCTTGTCTGATCCTTTTATAGAAAGATTGGTAGGTCATACATTCATCTGCCTAAACCACATTATTAGTGGCAAAATTCCACTATTTAGGTGCAGAGCATGTAACATCAGCATTGGCACAATGGAAAAACTACTATTTGTTATAAATCTACAATACTCACATTTATTCCAAGAAAAAAATTCCTTTAAAACCACCACATATTTTTCTTTTTTTCTCTCTGAAAAACATATTTCAAATTATTTGCTCTCTTGTTTAAAAAAATGGGCTGTGCACCTACCAACAAACTAATCACATTATCACCAGTCAGTATCTTCCAATTATTTTTAATAATTACTTTAATAGTGTCAGTGTCTAATGTGTAAGCAACAACCATTCTCATACTGAATTTAGTATTTTTTCATTACTTATACTAATTTCATTATTAACTTTGTTGTTGTAAGGTTTGAAGATGCTATCCTTATCTTTTATCATGTCATCTCAATTGCTTCAACTAACTTAGAGGAATAACCTCTATTCAAAAATCTGACCTTCTTATTGGCAATGTCTTAAAAATCATATTCATCATGACTTGCTAATCTACTCACCCTAATAATCTATCCCTTAACTATACTTGTCTTAAGATTTCCAGGGTGCATACCTTAATACTGCAAATAACGATTACTAGCCTTTTTTTATCAAAATGTCTCAGTGGCTATTCTGTCATTGTTCAATTTTTCACTTATCAAAATATCAAGAAAAATTATAGAAGCCTTACTAACATTAAAACTACACTTTAGAACAGAAGTGGTTTTATTAAGCTGCCTCTGAAAGTCATCAATAAAACATGAGTATTTCTTCACAAATGTAAATAAAAAAACACATACAGCACTTCTCATTATGCCAAAATAATATTGGCATAGTTGGGTTCCATATTTGTACCCATAGCCACACCTTGAACATGTTGAAAAAAAATTATTTTTTTTTCAAAAAAAAAAAGAAAGACAAGAAACAATTTGTATTTTGAAACAAGTTCAATAAGGACACATAAAATGTTCCAGTTCATTTTGATTAAAATCCAAAAATGTGACAAGATATTCTTTAAACCATATAAGACCCAAATCTGTGAGTATCATTGTATATAAACTCCAGATATTACCTGTAAAAAATGTCACTAATTAAAGTAACAGCATGGAATTTGTGTAGACAATCAGCTGAATCTTTCACAAAGGACTTAATTTATTTCACTATTGGCTTTAACTTCCACTCTATTTACTTTGCCAGTGGTTGTGTTTTAAAAACCTGAAGAAGAAACGGTGGGTCTCAATGGTGAATCAAATTCATTTTTGTGGCTTGGGAATGCCAAAAAATCAGCCCAATTCCTGGAAAATGATCATTAAGAATGTACCTTAATTTCTCATCACAGAAACCAGTCTCTTAACACCAGTCCAAAAAGAATCAATATTTGTATTCACCAAAAATACAGTTTCTACTTCTTTAAAAAATGTCACTAAGTAAAAAAGCATCTCATTATTGTAATCATTGACATACATTAAGACCACAGCTCCTTCTTTGTCAGCATTCATAATTCTCATTGACCTGTCTTCAGAGATTGATTTAAGAGAATTAAAACTGAAAATCACAGGATTTTAAAAGGACTTTCCTTATATGTTTAGTACAAGCTTTTTCAAAAGCTTCAATAGCAATAGAATAAGGTGGAAAAAAGTACTTGGTTTTAAAACATCACCATTTTTGTGCATTGAATAATTTGTAATGAGAATTATTATGCAAAAAGATGGTCAAGTTTAATATCTTTATATGTAACTTCAATGCAGTCAGTGGTTCTGCAACTGAAGTCCTTCTAGCAGGTATAAATCCAAACCTTTTACAAAATAAATCCAATTCATTCTTAGTCAGAGTTCTAGAAGAAACATTGTACACTTTGAAATCATCACAAGGCACAGTACTTACACATTCATTTAAAGGTACAAAGTGTTTTTGGTATAATACACCTTGAACATCTGCATCTATTGTTGGTAACACCTTGAATGTTGCATTACCTGTCTGTTCTTCATCCCTTGTCATTTCCCTCACATAAGAAAATCTTCTCCTGGGTACAAAATTGTTGTTTTTCACTATCTGGCTGTTTATTTATTTATTTATTTATTTTTTAAGGGAGCTTTCTGCCATGATGTGATCCATTGGCTTGACTGATTATTCACCAAACACAAAAACCTCGTATAGCCAAAATCAGTAGGGTAGAACAAATCACACAGTACTAGTGTCCCACTCAGTTTATTAGCTATTTTTGTCAAAAACATTTCATCAGAATACTGATTGTTTTTGTTCTCTGAAACTTGGGCCAAAACTGATGTTATATATTCTGTGCCTAATTAGTGTAAATGTGATAGTAATAGTGTGATTTATGCTGCTAAATGTATGACCTGCCAATGTTTTCATAGAAGGATGACATGAAGGATTTATGAACACAACTAAGTGATTAAAATAAGATTAAATGCCTTCTTTAAAGAATAAAAAAAGTATTAATTTAAAAATATATTTTATATCATAGTTTGTATTGAACCTGACATCAGAGGAGGGGATGTCAAAAATATATAGGAAATTAAAGAATTTGAATGTATTCTTAAAATATAGAGATTAATAATGGTGACTTGATTTTTTATGGTCTATATTTGTATACAAATCTTTACCTGAGAGCATTTTGGTGAATTTAGATAATTATTTTGAGTTTCAGCTTTTTTTTTTTTTTTTGTAAATATTTTTATTCATTTCCAAAAACCAAAAAACATGAATGCAGGTTATTTATGACAGTGATGTATTTACAAATTATTTAAAAAGGTTAGCTAAAACCTCTAAACAGATATCAAACATTAAAACCAAAATAAAGTATTTACAAGGGTGTCTATTGTTGGCATATAATTGACTTTCTATACAATTGTTTCCTGATTATAATCTGCTACAGTCATTACTCTCCAGTATTTCAGTTACTTTTTGCCATGCTATATATAATGATGTAGTTCTTTCAGTTCTTCCTTCAATATTGTTCATTTCCAATTGCGATACTGCTGACACCATATTCATGAATTGCTTAAAAGTTGGAGAAGCTTTGGATTTCCAGTTTGATGTAATGTTCTTCCTTGCAATGGCTAGGAGAGTCCACAAGATTACATATTTTGTTCTTGGTACACAGTCAGGTACATGTGCATTAAACAAAATAATAGATATGGAAATCTGGAATTTGTCATTGAATACCATTTGCAGAAAATAATTTATTTTATCCCAATATGGTTTAATCAAATGGCATTCGTAGAACATATGTTGTCAGTCTGCTTTTATTGATAAATCACATCTCCAGCAGCCAATATTTTTCTTAAACATAAGTTCAATTTTATGAGGGGTTACATAAGATCTGTGTATGAATTGCCATGTAAAGAGTCTCCAATGTAGTGAAAGTGATGTCTGCTTTGGAGAGAGAAGAATTAATTTTTTTGTCTCTGTCATTTGGCACATGTCCATTAATTGATCTATAATAATTTCATATTTTGTCATTATTATAAGTTTTTATTGTTTTATTTGTTTTATAAATAGATGATAAGTATCCCTTTCCAGTAATGGGTTGATTCATTAGTAATATTATATGTTCTATAAGATTAGAAACATTCTGTCTTATTGATGGTTGCATTGTTTCTTGTTTGCTTAATATATACTGTCTTAATTCTTGTACAAGTAGCCATGAACTATTTTCCATATTTAATTTCTGTTTAATTTGGTCTATTTTCAGAAGTTTTCCAACTGATGCCAATATATTAATCCCTTTTCTTTAAGGATGTTGACTACTTCTATATCAAATGTTATTGTATTACCTTGTGTGTACGCTACTGGATATAACAAAAATGACCATGCTTTAATATCAGGATTGCTATTAGTAAGATTTTGGAAATTTTTTAATGTATAAGTAATGTATTTGGAACTTATATTTTTATCCTTATGTATCATCATATATTCCTTCATCAGCCATAGAAAATTGTTTGGTATGAAATCGGTATACGTATTTGCTACTACAAATCCTGATTTTAACCAGATTCTCTCATGAACTAGCTTCCATTTTGATGTATATTTTGTATTTAGCCATAATGATATTGTTTTAATAACAGCTGACTGCAAATATACTTCTATGTCTGGTAAACCTATGCCACCCATATCCCAATCATCTAGATGATATTTCATAGCTATCCTTGGTTTTTTGGATACCACAGGAATCTTACCATTAAATCATTTAATTGTTTTAGGTGTGATTTAGCTGGTGGCAAAGAACAAGTTTGTATAAGATAAAGAATTTTGGGAAATATGATCATTTTAATTATATAGAGCCTTTCTTCCATTGAAAAGAAGAACTTATTCCATCTTTGTATTAGATTTTTAATATTATTTAAGGTCTCTTTATAATTTGTTTCAATTGTAGTATCTAGGTTGTTAGTTATTATAATTCCCAAGTATTTAATTGTATTATCGGTGGGGATATATGTATGGTATTTTTTATTTAGATCTTCTTTATTAGTATTTATAAGCAATACATTTGTTTTGTTCTCATTAAATTTAAGACTCAAAACATTTTGAAAGTTTTGAATTGAGTCCCACAATGCTTTTAAAGAGCTATTATTATTATTTAAGGTAATTAAAATATCATCAGCAAAAAGTTGAATTTTAAGCTCTAGGCTGTTGTCTAATTGCATTCCTTCAATATTTTTATCCATACGTATATTATTTGCTAAGGGTTCAATGACTAGCGCAAACAATAACAGAGAAAGAGGGCAGCCTTGTTTTGTGCCCTTTGTTATTTTAATAGATTTAGACAGACAAGATCCCAGTTTTATATAAGCCAATGATTTTTCATATAATGATTTTATTAACAAGGTGAAGTTGTTTGAGAAGCCATATTCTTCTAAAACTAACCATAAATAATCCCAGTTCACTGAATCAAATGCGCTATTTATGTCTGAACTAATAACATTCATTTTGTTTTTTGTGACATTTATATAATCAATTAAGGAAAGAATTCTTTTGATGTTGTCATAAGTGTTCCTATCTTTTATAAAACCTGTTTGATCCTCCTCTATCAAAAATGGTAGTAATTGTTTTATTCGAACAGCATGTATTGCCGTAAAAATTTTATAATCTATATTAAGAAGTGAAATGGGTCTGTATGATGAACATTCACTGGGATCTTTACTTTGTTTCAGAACTGGTGATATTAATGTGTACTTCCAAGAAGGAGGGATACCATTTTTAACTGATGTAAAGACATTCAATAACAACAGCAAAGCCTCATTAGATAGTAATTTAAACACTTCTGGGGTGATATTATCTATACCTGGAGCTTTCTTTAATTTTAGCTTATTTACTTCAGCTTTAAGTTCTGTCATTGTTATTTGCTTATCTATTAGTTGTACCTGCTCCTCTAATAATCTAACTTTAACATTGTTTTTAAGTAAAGCTTTCAATACTGAATGTGTTTCTATTTTCTCATTTTGAATATTAAGTTTATGAAAGAGTAGCCTAAATGCTTCTAGTATTCCTTCTAAATCAGACACTTTATTTTTAGTTTCTATATTATGTATTTCCTTGATTTGATTTGTTTTAATCATCTTTTTAGTCCTATTTGCTATTCTTCGTTGTTTTTTAGGGTTCATTGAATAGTAACATAGTTTAATTTTTTCTAAGTTAATCATTGTTTTGTGGTGTAGCATCTCTGAGTATTTTTTATTAGTATCTTCCAGTTCTTTTATTAAGTTGGTGTTTCCATTTTGAATATCAAGCTTTAAATTATCCACTTTTGATTGTAATTCCATTAATTCCTTATTCCACTGTTTTTGTTTATTTTTATACCATCCCACCGCTCTTCCATATAGGTATGCCTTCAGTGCATCCCATATATATATATATATATATATATATATATATATATATATATATATATATATATTTCAGATATATCTTTCGTAAGATTCATATCTAAGAATGCTTGTGTCTCTTTAATATAAAATTCCTTAAATCTTTGAGATTTGTTATGTAGGATGGTATTCTTGTTACTGATATCCTTCTCTTGAAACACAAGTCTATCTCAAACGTTATGGTGTTATGGTCCGAAAATGGACATGAAATTGTCTTGACTTTATTTAATTTAGTGGTTAAATTTTTTGTTATGTACACTCTATCCATTCTCGAGTATGTATTATGTCTATGGAAAAAATGTGTAAAGAATAGTGAATCTGGGAAAGCATACTCATTTATGTCAACTATATTAAAAGTTTCAACAAACACAAATAATAACTTTGTTAAAGGTGATCTCTTATGTGTAGTTTTAGTATTTGTGTCAGTTTCTTTTATAATGCAATTGAAATCTCCAGCTACGATTAAATTGCCTTTGGCATATTGTACTATGTCATCTAAGTGTTGTTTGGCCACTCTAACTCCTAGTCCTGGTATCCAATAAATATTCACTAATGTATATACCATTTCATTGATAAATATTGTCACTAGACAAAACATTCCTGAGTTGTCATGAAACATGTTTATAATTTTAGGCATTAAAGTAGTGTTTTTCCACAAAATTGCTACTCCCCTTCACTTTTGACTATAGGTGGAACTTACTAGTACTGTATAATTTTTATTGTTTATTTTATTTATGTCTTCCTGTGTAAGGTGTGTTTCCTGTAAAAATACTAGTTGTGCTTCACATAGCCTTAAATATCTGTAAAGACTTCCCCTTTTGCAGTTATTATTTAAACCATTTACATTAATAGATATACATTTTGCAATTGGATTTATATTAGCTTTGCTTTTATCCATATTCATATACTCATAACAATGTGTAGATGTGTGTACATGAAGAGAATGACTTGTTCTTTCTTCTTCCAACAGTATTAAAATAGATTATAGACACCCAATAAAAGTACATTAGAAGATCATAACTGAAAACATTATAAGATAAACAACCACCAAACCACTCCATGAGAAAAAACATCTCATCCTTGAATGATCTAACCATTCAAGTGATCCCTCTAGATCTGCATTTCAGCATCCTCCCCCAGCCCCGCCACATGGTAGTTTTATAATGAAAAGTATCTTATATATCTTTTAAGTATACATGTACTTGTATTTACATATTACTTTATCTTTATCTATTTTTAATATTTTATAAAACACTAAGGCAACACAACTATACCTAGATTTAATGCGTAACTATTTGGCTTTGTTTTTAATATATCTTTTGTATAGCAATAACGGTTATGCATCTTAAAAGTAATATGCTTGCTGTTTATCTCCCTTATAGTGTGAGTGGCATTTATAGGTATCAAACTTTTGTAATGTTCTATGTAAAAAAAAAGTTAAGCATTATATGCATCAGTTAACTATACTACAACTTAATTAAATCATGAAGTGTCCGTAACAGTTAATATAATATTACACTTTTATTGTCATTTATCAGTAATCTTATAGTTTTCATTTAATTCAAAAAATCATATTTTAGTGGCATGAATGTTACTAATTTGTTTTTGGCATTGGTATTATATAGTTTAAGACTATATTTCCAGGCAGTTCCTATATATTATTAGTGTCACTGGCATATTTCACCGCTAATGTCCCACATATGTCATATGTCAAATAGCAACTCATAATTCTTATGAGATTACAGAATTTATCTACAGTGTTATAACTGTAAGGTTGGACAATATAACAAGCAAAGTAAACTTTAAACATGCTATAACACAATTGTTTGGTACTTATTACTGTCAACCCTTCTACATACACAGGAAAGGATAATCTTATATGACCACCGACCATTTCCTTCTTTTTGCTCTTCATCCTTCTTTTCTCCATTTTTTAATAAATATTTATTTCTACTGTGGCTTCTTTGAATTTAGTGAGGGAACTCAATATCATGTTATAGATAATATAGAACATTCAAACCGAGAACATGCCGATATAGAGACATATTCTCAACTCAAGTGGTCCATGCCATATATTTATAACATTGCAGTCAGAAATATACTAATGAATAAGCAATAACCAGTAGCTTTGCAGCATGTGTGTTTCTCTATCAAGTATATACCTATAGGATATTAAAAAGAATAGATAGCAAGCTCTTCTTTCATAATCAACAAATGCATATAGCTTGATATTTACTTTCATAGACAGAAAATAGACCTGTTATTTATATGCATATCATGTACCAACAGCAATATATTAGTAAATGCTTATGCTATTCAATTCATATTTTAATACTTGTCATATGTTAAAAAACATGACATATATAGATACTATAAAAGTGATTAATATGAGATATAGCTGACAATGGCTTTAGCGTTTGTGATGATATATAATATATATTCAGTATTATAAATAAAAGTACATTGCATGTCTATTTGTAATCTAAGGTTCAAGGCTGATCAATTTAGACATACAAGACAATCTCTTTAGCCTTGGTCATATGATGGAAGTTACTGTCTCTCTACACAGCCATTCATTTTCAGTGAGGATGTTCAATATTAGTATAACTTGCCTTTAATAAAAGCATACTTATAATTAGCAGTTCTTTTCTATGTATATATAATAATATCATAAGCAAGTCTATGAGATTTTTTCTTGCTCATTACTGCTTAATGGCTGTGCTACTCGACCAATTTAATATTTGCAGAGTATCTTAATAATTAAACAGCAACTCCTTTTTACCTTTAAAATGTCTAATAACAAATAGCCACATTCATGAACCATAATTGACTTACTGTCCTTAAGGTTGAGTACACTAGCTGCAATGTGTTTACAAATATGTTATATAGTTCCAGTCAAGGACTTAAATATATTAAATTTTCATAAAATTAAGTTAAATTATAGTAATTTACTTGGGTGATGTTATTAGAAAAAATTGTAGTAAAGTCTGCATGTGTTAACTATTCATACAGTTTCTTCCAAGTGATATACTTCTTTTTAAGCCTGGTGTGCTGTTTATGTGTACAATTCAAAATGAATGACAAATGTTACAATATAATAAAACATCATGCATGCGTTGATGCCTTCTAAATTTGTTAGGTACTTCAGTGTATGTTTAATATTTGTTAAATTGTAAAAGCACTTTGCCATCTCATAAATAGTGTGCTTGTTACTTTAAGTAGCTTAAGAGCTTAAACAACACCCATACTGCCTTGTTTCAGTGCTGACATCACTCAGACTGTTTACTTTCATTTTGTGCTGTTCGTACATTTGTAGAGGATTTAACACACACTAATGGATTCTAACTGAAGAACCTCCACTCTAGGGATGGTAAAATAAGAGTTCCTAGCTTGTGACTATGACAGAAAGCCAAAAACAAAGTAAGTGAAGCTTTTAGAGCTTTTTAAACTGAACATGAGCTCATTAAACTGCTATTAGTTTTCTTAACATTAAAGGCAGATATACAAGCCAAACAGTTGTTTGTTAATCAAACAGGTACTTTTAGCATCAAAGAATAGATAGATAACTACTTTTCAAGGCACTTTTTGACAGTTATTACTATCAGCTTTTATATATTATTATGTGAATTAAATGCAACAGTTTAGATATTTCATGCAGCTTAGTGTAAATAATATAAAAATAATCATGTTCATTTAAGCACACCACATTAATATGTCAGTGTAAATGCATCATATTCTATACTAGCAGTAAAAGGCAGGTAATTTATAAATGAATTATCTAAATATCATTTAGAGTTAGAGAAATCATGACTGTAAGTATTTACACTGTAGTAAAGAAAGATATGTTACCTTGCTTTCTTTGGGGTTGTTTCCTTTAGTTATAAAATGTCCTGTGTATCCTGTATTTATATTGCTTCAAAGACTGACACGTATGTAAAGCATGAATGCTTTTAAAGAAGAACTTTTTTACCTTACAGAGCAAATAGAAAACAATAATGTTTGTGCTTTTCATGTGTCTCTTAGCTTCTTCTTCTTCTTATCAGCAGTGCTCCATTCATTTTTTTTTTCTGCATCTCTTCACCCCAAAGGAGCTCCAATCCTTTTCTTCCACTTTATCCAAGGTTTTATTAGTTGAAAGATAAGAGACTGTTGCTTGTAGAGTGTCAAAAGTTTTAGGACCTTCAGTAAAAATATTTTTATTCTTGCAGGGAACAGCAGGTGCACTTTAAGTTGCCTTTTTTTCAATTCCTTTATCAGAGGGAGACATTATTTTCTTGCAATTATAACTCCAGCAGAATCATCATTATCAAATCTGATTATGTTGTCTTTGTATTTAACTGGAGAAGTTGACCCTTATAAGTTCCTTATCCTGTGATGAAAAAAACTTTATTATTATTGATCTCAGGTGATTTTTTAATTTGATGGTTGATGAAGCAGCTTTTAAGGATCTATGGGCTCTCTCAATTCCATAAGAAAGAGCTTCAGGCAATTTTAAAACTTCTGGTAACCAGATAGTAAGGAAAGTCACCATGTTATCTCCCTCTGTTTTCTCTGACAGCCCATAGATGCGAAGGCTATTTCATCTGGACCTGTTCTCTAGATTCTCTATTTTATTTTGTAATGAAGCATTTTGTTTTGATAAAAAATGTAGCTGAAGATCTTGTTCTGAGAGTCTGCCCTCAGTGTCATTTGTGGATCTCTCTATGTCAGCTATTTGAGACTTCTCTTGAGTCATTATTTCTTGTAGTTGCTGTATTTGTTTTGTAGATCTCTCTTCAAGTGTCCAGTTTGGTATTCATTTTGCAAATTTTACTGATAAGTCTTGTATAGAAGAAAGCAAAACAAACGGACTAGCCGCAAACTCAAAACTTTAAAAAAATGAACACAGCTTGATGCGATAATGACACAATAGAGGCAATAACAATTAGCGCTTTCTTTCACTTTAATAAAAACGTGAACTTCTTCAGAAAAAAGACAATGTGCCCTCCCAAACACATGTCTTTTAAATCTATAAAGCAGGATGTGATGTCATAAAATTCTCAATTCTTTTTTTATATACAACATAAAAATAAAATAAGAATAAAAATATTTTTCATGTATATAAAAATTGTTAACAGTCTTTGTATTGACTTACTTTGTGTTGAATATTACTTGTATTTGCAAATGTATCTGATCTGATTGTATCTATATATAAATACCTATCATAAGACCCTACCTATAAACATCATCTCATACTAACATAAACTACATTAATCTGAAATAATAAATGTATTCTCTAATGAATCCAATGGATTAATTTATACACAACCAATGTATGTTGAGTAAAACAATCTACTTATACAAAAAAGATGTATATATATATATATGTACACACAAATACATCTGTCATCCCGTCAATTAGCATTATATAAATAACCTTCATTTAAAATGAATAACATAATGATGTCTGTCTATCAACATATTTGATGCTAATAAAAAACTTCCCAACTGTTTTCTATGTTAATGTACATCTATACACATGAAAAATCAATACCTATATATCAAGAAACATTTGATATTGATAACCTCATTGAGGCCTGGAAATTGATCTGCCCCCAACAATAGTTGCCAAAGTGCCAAATCAATTATTTTTATGTTGTATATAAAAAAAGAATTGAGAATTTTATGACATCACATCCTGCTTTATAGATTTAAAAGACATGTGTTTGGGAGGGCACATTGTCTTTTTTCTGAAGAAGTTCACGTTTTTATTAAAGTGAAAGAAAGCGCTAATTGTTATTGCCTCTATTGTGTCATTATCGCATCAAGCTGTGTTCATTTTTTTAAAGTTTTAAGTCTTGTATAGCACTTAATAAAGACTGTATCTCCTTTCTCATCATCTGGTCCTGTGTTGTATTCTTAGAAAAGTTCATTTCCAGTAGATTCAGATACCTTCCTTCTTGTTTTTTGACAGGAAAAATAATGATTAAAGCCAAATTTGTTGCAATGTAGACTTCTAGTGATATTAGTAGAAGTAATTCAGCAAAATAGGTTTGCCTACAATATCTAGTTTTTAAAATTTCCTGTCAGAAATATCTTTTGAGTGCAGAGCTGAGAAAAGATGCTGCCAACCAGTCTACATCCTAGCCATGCCCCCGAGTTTCAGCTTTTAATGGTTTGTTTTAGTTTTACCTTTGAATGGAGTGTGGAGTTATTAGGTGTATGCGGTCATGTGATTTTGAAATCAAACATATAAAAGAAATCTTGTTTTTTAATGGATTAGAATCTGATGAGGTCATTAATTGATGAAAGTACTTATTCTTTGTTTAAAGTTGTTCACAGCATTATATATATTGAATCTGATTTGTTTCTGTTACTGTTTTTTTTATTATTTTATTACATTAATCATTATGCCGACTCCACAGTCAATAGCAATTCATAGCAGGCAAAGGATAGGACAGTGTACAGGAAAGCCAATGCTGTGGTCTCACTGCTTTTTGTTTTGCAATGAGCAAAGTTTCCTGGATACAAATTGCTGCCACTAATTAGACACAAAAAGCAACAGGGTAGGAAGGATGGTGCAATGTCTTATCAATACATTTTGGGGGAGATGATTTGGGATCCATCAACAAAACTGGACTTTACTTAGTCACCTGAAGAGCAAATTTCCCAGTAGTACAATCATTTGATCAGAGTAATAGCAGAAATGGTATGGAGGGATGAAAGGGGCATCAAGCACATTCAGAATGCCTGTAAATATATTAGTGAAAGAGTGGGCAAGGAAGCAGGTAATGCAAGTTCTGGAGAACGAAGGTATTTAATCTAGAGGATAAAATCCTGCTATGACACAGGCCAGATGGGGCACACCTACAAAATGTAGGATTAGAATGATTTTCACATGCACATCTGGTTATTGTTACATGATTTAATAAGGTATGTATGAGAATAAAAATGAATTAGTATAGATTGACTGTAGAGGACGAATATAAAAGAGGGGATTATTATCAAAAGGACATGGTGTTGGGAAGGTTTCTAATAGGTTGGCAAAAAGAAGAAAAGAAAACAACAAAAATGTGGGTAGAGCTGTGTGATTAGAGAAAAGCTAGGCAGCACATTAGGAGGAAGGTCACAATTTTTTTGAAGTTTGGAGTATGTAGAAGTAGGCTAAAAGATCTTTGTAGAGTGTGGGCAGCAATTTACACCCCAAGGTGACATGAAATTTCCTAAATTCAAATGGTAAATATTTCTGGGTGAGCTCAAGTAATATGTTTGATGGCTTTATGAAAAGGACAACTGAGTGAGCCCAGGAAGGACTGTAACAGTCTTCCAACAAACTGATGAATGCTATGTGATGTTCATGGTGATGCCATAATGTTATGGCTAAATCATGAACTAAATTAAAGGAGGTGGACCAGTGAGAGGGCAGTCTCTCAATGACTTTGATGGATTCAGCTGGGTAGCAGGTTACACTTCACATGGAAGGTACTACACCACCTCCAAAACAGGTTGCTGGCAGAGCCACTGCTCTCACAGACCCTTTAGAGATAATTGTCAGATAATCAATATTAGTAGGTGATTGATCTAATCTGTAGATGAATCAAATTCAGAGGTAATTGTATCAACTAAACTGAAGATACATGGGAGAATCATAAACAATACTGGTATCAATGGAATGAATTATTTGCATAATAAGCTGTGTCATAAAGAACTGTTAGCAAAATTTTGAAATAAAGACTAATGTTTTTGAATGCTAGTCAAATAAGTTTGATGCACATGCTAATGTGCCTTCCAATAAACTCTGTCAAACACCAATGGAGTTTGGTGTTTGTGTAATCTTTGGGGAAACGAAAGAGAAAGAGACGAAAAATATCTTACATTAGTCAAGCTCTTTGATTTTGCAAATTTGTTGAATCATAAGAAAGTTGTATCTGTGGTTGCGCACAACCTCATCTTTCTTCACAATGACACATTTATTTTTTTATTAAAAAGAGGTATTCATTACAGTGCTTTATAAATG
Organism: Protopterus annectens; assembly: GCF_019279795.1. NCBI lineage: Eukaryota > Metazoa > Chordata > Ceratodontiformes > Protopteridae > Protopterus > Protopterus annectens. The sequence goes on along the minus strand of NC_056735.1, from coordinate 753,679,984 downwards.
CAGCTCCACTTTCCATTTCAGCCAGTCACTTAGTATCACAACCAACATAGAGTACAGTTCCCAGAGCAAATAATAATTATCCAGGCTTTTATCTGCTCAACAAACACATTTGCAAAGGCAGTAAAACCTTAAAAAGGAATAGCTATTTGTAGACACACCCTTCTGTGTCCTTCACTGAGTAGCTTTTATTTAAAAAAGGATGTGGCCTGTAGCATGGAACTATTCTACTCTAAATTGTACTCTGGCCTCCATTTCAGCCAGTCACTTAGTATGTGGAACAAGACAGACCACATTTCCTAGGGCAATGAGGAACAGCCAGATTTGTGGTTACTTGTCCAACTGCAAGTCTAGAAAGTAACTAAAAAATGCCAAGTTCATTTGTAACCATACACAAACCTTTAATGAATTCCATAAAGAAAAAGGTGGTGGCAGGAGGAGTTTCATATATGTTTATTATAGGACCAAGGACTATATAAAAACTGGCATTGGGTATACCAAAACTGGGAGAAGTAATAATATGGTGGTATATAACTACAGAGGTGTATTGCATTTAGTATACTTTTAGTATACAAGTATACAAATGCTTTTTGTCAGTGTATAAGAGAACCAGTAAGGACTGATATTTTATACATCCATAGGAATAAGTACAAATTTGCAATTTAGCTAATTATATAATATACAGTAGATGCCAGAAAGAGACACACTGGTAAAGAAGATCGCATCACTTTTGCAGGAATGGTACCTTTCATGGCTGTGGTGGTATAGTTTAACCATGCTTTATAGACAGGAGTTGTTACAGCAGCAGTGCTAGCCACCCAGTGGTGTAAATCTTGGCTCAAGATGATTGCCACTGCTGAAGTGACACCCTGACCCCATATGCAAAATTGGAAAAGGGGTTGAGGATGGATGGATGGGTACAGGAAAGCAAGGTATTGATGTTTGGTCAGGAAAGGAAATTATAACTGGAACAAGTAATGCAAGAAGTTCATATAAAATCTATATATACAGCAGAGAAGAAATAGGAAGATGAACAGACTTCTGTTCAGCCACTAAGCAGATGTAGATAAAGAATGCAATATCTAGTTTGTGCAGTTTCTTACTATGAGACAAGTAAAATTCAAACAGGAATATAACTAAAAAGCTCAAGTAAGAGAAAATTCTTGATGATCATGAAATAAGTAATGCAGCTTAAAGAAAGTAAAATTTCAGTACAAAAAATAGGCATCTCACAACGTGGAAACATTGTATAATTAATGTCAGGTGATCAAGATGTTAGTGTTAAATGGTTACATAAAAAGGATAAAAAGTTGGATTTTTTTATGAAATACCTTTGGGCAGAAAGAAAACTTATTAGGAAAGATAGAAATGACAAGCTTAAAAAGAAAGGTATTTAGAAAATGTTTCGGTAAAGGACATGACAAACAAGGATTAACTATTTCACTTTAATGTAAAGTGAATGTAAGTCTGGCTAAAGAAGAAGTGCAACAGTTAAATAAATTATTTACTTTTACTGTGATGTAGCACATTTTGAAATTAATCTCTGATCACAATGAAGCAAGAACAGATGGAATCCCTTAGAAGTTCCATAAAATGGAACAATTGAATAATTAATGGATATGGTAAATGCACAGAATACGGTTTATGAGGAGTACATCATTGAAGATTAAATGTTTACTAATTTAAATGTAGGCCACAGAAAAAAGTCTGTATTGCAGATCAGAATTTGATAATGTTAATAATATCAATTGCAGCATGTTAACAAAGTTAATGTAGCTGATTTATATGAATATATTTATGAAGGCTATTTCAGGGTAGAATTTTCTGGAAAAAGCTTATGTTAAAGTTTAATAGTGCAGAACATAAGCACTTTTATTGATGCAAAAATGACTCTGATAATATGGGTCATATTATTTGCAAATTTATTTGGTGAAAAATAATGATGTTTTTAATGTAGAAAAGAGTGTTGGATAGAGTGATTTTTATGAAGCTGGAAATTGATGGTGTAATGATGAATGTTATTAGTGCATATGCTCCACAAGTTGGGTGTGCGATGGATGAGAAAGAAAAATTTTGGAGTGAGTTGGATGAAGTTGTGATGACTGTACCCAAGGGTGAGAGAGTGGCGATTGGAGCAGATTTTAATGGGCATGTTGGTGAAGGAAACAGAGAGGATGAGGAAGTGATGGGTAGGTATGGTGTTAAACAAAGGAATGCAGAAGGTCAGATGGTAGTGGATTTTGCGAAAAGGATGGGCATGGCTGTGGTGAATACATATTTTAACAAGAGGGAGGAGCATAGGGTGACATACAAGAGTGGAGGAAGATGCACACAGGTGGATTATATCTTATCTAGGAGGGCCAGTTTGAAGGAGATTGGAGACTGTAAAGTGGTGACCGGGGAAAGTGTAATTAGGCAGCATAGGATGGTGGTTTGTAGGATGATGTTGGTGATCAAGAAGAGGAGGAGGAGTGTGAGGGCAGCACTAAGGATCAAATGGTGGAAATTGAAAAAGGGTAATTGTGAGGTGGAGTTCAGGAAAGAGTTAAGACAGGCAATGGGTGGCAGTGAAGAGTTACCAAATAGCTGGGTAACTACAGCAGAGTTAGTAAGGGAGAGGGCTAGAAAGGTGCTTGGTAAGACATCTGGACAGAGGAAGAATGAAAAAGAGACATGGTGGTGGAATGAGGAAGTACAGGAGAGTATGCAGAGAAAGAGGTTGGCAAAGAAGAAGTAGGATTGTCAGAGAGATGAAGAAAGTAGACAGGAGTATAAGGAGTTGAGGTGCATGACAATGTGAGAGGTGGCAAAGGCTAAGGATAAGGCATATGAAGAGTTGTATGAAAGGTTGGACACTAAAAAGGGAGAAAAGGACCTGTTCCAATTGGCTAGACAGAGGGACCGAGCTAGGAAAGATGTGCAGCAGCAGGTAAAGGTGATAAAGGATAATGAGGGAAACATACTTACAAGTGAGGAAAGTGTGTTAAGCAGATGGAAAGAGTACTTTGAGGGGTTGATGAATGAAGAGAATGAGAGGGAGAGAAGGTTGGATGATGTGGGGATAGTGAATCATGAAGTGCAATGGATTAGCAAGGAGAAAGTAAGGACAGCTATGAAGAGGATGAAGAATGGAAAGGCTGTTGGTTCAGATGACATACCTGTGGAAGCATGGAGGTGTTTAGGTGAAATGGCAGTGGAGTTTTTAACCAGATTGTTTAATGAAATTTTGGAAAGTGAGAGGATGCCTGAGGAATGGAGAAAAAGTGTTTTGGTACCAGTTTTTAAGAATAAGAGTGATATGCAGAGCTGTAGTAACTACAGAGGGATTAAATTGATCAGTCACAGCATGAAGTTATGAGAAAGAGTAGTGGGAAGCTAAGTTAAGAAGGGACGTGATGATTAGTGATCAGCAGTATGGTTTCCTGCCGGGAAAGTGCACTATAGATGCGATGTTTGCTCTGAGAGTGTTGACGGAGAAGTACAGAGAAGGTTGGAAGGAGTTGCATTGTGTTTTTTTGACTTAGAGAAAGCATATGACAGGGTGCCTACAGAGGAGTTGTGGTATTGTATGAGGAAGTCAGGAGTGTCAGAGAAGTATGTAAGAGTGGTACAGGATATGCACAAGGGTAGTGTGACAGAGGTGAGGTCTGCAGTAGGAATGACGGATGCGTTTAAGGTGGAGGTGGGATTACATCAAGGATCAGCTCTGAGCCCTTTCTTATTTGCAATGGTGATGGACAGGTTGAGAGACAAGATCAGACAGGAGTCCCCCATGGACTATGATGTTTGCAGATGACATTGTGATCTATAGTGAGAGTAGGGAACAGGTGGAGGAGACCCTGGAGAGATGGAGATATGCTCTAGAAAGAAGAGGAATGAAGGTCAGCAGGACTAAGACAGAATAACTGTGTGTGAATGAGAGGGAGGATAGAGGAATGGTGAGGATGCAAAGAGTAGAGGTGGCAAAGGTGGATGAGTTTAAATACTTGGGGTCAATAGTTTAGAGTAACGGTGAGTGTACAGGCAGGATGGAGTGGGTGGAGAAGAGTGTCAGGAGTGATTTGTGACAGACGAGTACCAGTAAGAGTGAAAGGGAAGGTCTACAAGACGGTAGTGAGACCAGCTATGTTATATGGGTTGGAGACAGTGGCATTGACAAAAATGCAGGAGTTAGAGTTGGATGTGGCAGAGTTAAAGATGTTAAGATTTGCACTGGGTGTGATGAGGGTGGACAGGATTAGGAATAAGTATATTAGAAGGTCAGCCCAGGTTGGAAGGTTTGGAGACAAAGCCAGAGAGGCATGATTACATTGGTTTGGACATGGTACACTGTGGCACACTGCTGTGCAGAGACACTGTGTCATAACTTAATTTCTGAGGACATCATGTATATGTGGGATGTGATGTCTAAAATACACGGGAAAGATAATCATGAAAGTGTTCCCTGTTTGATAAGGCTTGGAACATTGGAAGGGTAATGATGACACTGTCCCAGTCTAAACCCTACATGTTTTACATTATTGTGTAATATAAGGTATGTCATTGTAAACATATTGGTAGTTGTGCACTGAGTTGACAGCATGATATTGCTGTCAGGTTGCTTCAATGAGGAGGGATGCTAAGTATATTGGGAAAAAGATGCTAAGGATGAAGCTACCAGGTAACAGGAAAAGAGGAAGACCTAAGATAAGGTTTATGGATGTGGTGAGAGAGGACATGCAGGTGGTTGGTGTGACAGAGCAAGATGCAGAGGGCAGGAAGAAATGGAAACAGATGATCCACTGTGGCAACCCCTAACAGGAACAGTCGAAAGATGATGATGATGAATGAGGATTTCGGTTGATCTCTGATATTAACTATGATTAAAGACTGTTTAGGTAAAGGTATTTGAATGCTAAAGGCTATTAGGCAAGGATGCCTGTTGAGGTATATTCTGTTTAAGATGTATACTAAACACATTCTGTTTTTTTTTTATTGTTTCACCCCTCCTAACATTGTCTCACTGAATATCAGACCACAAAGTCCTCTCTTTCTTCTGTAGCATTTGCTAGTACATTTTATATGACTTTCTCTCTTTAGTTATAGTGTTCCTTAATCTTAACTGCACAGTTAATTTCTTGTATTCCTGGCCCACTACAATGACCACTCATCACTGGTACCAAGGGATTGACAGTGTAGGGAACAATCCTTCACTTGCTGATCACTAGGGCCACATGGTGGGACACCACTACTGCCACATGGCAGAAACACATGGTAATGCCAGCATTCTGGGCTGCCCAAGCATGTGCCACCTCACTACTCCAATATGAAACACACTCCAACAATATTTGCAGGGGAGCATTTTCATATTCATCCCTGCAGGCACCCATACGTGGTAAACTGTGGCACACTGCTGTGCAGAGACATTGAGTCATAACTTAAATTCCGAGAACATCATGTTTATGTGGGATGTGGTTTCTAAAAGGCACAGGAAAGATAATCATGAAAGTGTTTCCTATTCGATAAGGTTTGGAACATTGGAAGGGTAATGATGACATTGTCCCAGTCTAAACCCTACATGTTTTACATTATTGTGTAATATAAGGTATGTCATTGTAAACATATTGGTAGTTGTGCACTGAGTTGACAGCATGATATTGCTGTCAGGTTGCTTCAGTGAGGAGTGCCATGGTGAAGCAACATGCAGACAAATACATACACACACACACACACACACACACACACACACACACACACACACACACACACACACACACACACACACACACACACACACACACACACACACACACACACACACACACACACACACACACACACACACACTGTCATATGAAGAATGTCCTCCATGCACATACAGAGAACCACAGCATTGTATTCCATGCAGATTAACTGCTAAGGTAAGAATAGTGCATTTACAGGCTTAACTTTACTTAAAATATTACACTGTTTTGTTTAATCACATGTGCATGCATGCAAAGCTTGTCTTCCAAGATTAGCACATTTTTGTAACTTTTAATTAATGTTGTGACATTATATGCACATGGAACTGCGATTGTATTTACACTTTGGTTTGGAGATTAGTTTAAAAGGTACACATACCTGTTTTAGCCAATTAATTGCTGTATGAGTACAGTATAAATTAAAAGTGCAACAGTCTTACATCCTTGACATACACTCTTCCTTCTGTATTCAGTTCAGCAGCATTGTGACTCTAGTTTATTCTCACATCTGGTGGATGTTCTGACACTGTTTATGATGCAACCACTGCTGCAGTGTCCACAGTCATGTTATTCAGTATGCATGGCACCATAGCTACAGCACACATACATTATGCTGCACATATGGCAGTGTAAAACAGAGGTATCCTGACAGCAAAGCACTCATTGGATGACTAATCATACACTTTGAGATGCTCCTTGTCTACTGGTGAGTAGTTCTGTGAGGTTTCTTTGCTTGCTCTTTTGGTTTCCATACCAATATGAGTAGCCATGGCAGCAGCTGGTATGTTGCACCTGTACCAAACACCCTGCATTATCCTTCTGCTCAAAAGAGCATGCTGTAGGGTACACCCCAGCCTGATACTGGCATCATGGGTACTACCTATATGTTTGGCACAGGCATTATGTGGCCACTATTATTGCAGACCACCTACACATTGGTTAAGTTATATCTATTATATTAAGATGGGCTATCATCCATGATAGATACCATTATTGGTATGTGTACAGTTTAAGTTGCTGATGTTGCAAATGCTTTGTATCACTAATATCCTCTCAGTAAGGGTTTTGTGCTTGTAAATGAATTCTCTGCATTGCTGGAATGAAATGAAAGCCCTACTTGTAGATACTTGCAATATGCCTGTGATGGCCTGAGCAAGCCACTGGAACATGCCTCCTGCTACTATGCTAACTGCTTCCGTGCCTTCAGTCTGCAGCAGTATGGACATGCTTATGCATATTGCAACAGCCATTCTACTTTCTGCCCTGTATTGGGTACCCATCTGATACTTGTCACAGTGTTCATGCATCATGAATACATTTCATTGCAGATCAAGGTGGTACCAGCACTGTCTGGCTCACTGTCATTTTCCTTTGGATACTGTTGGCTTGTTACCAGTGTGCCACAGCCATGACAGATTTCACCCTTGTAGCCCAAGTTGCTCCTGCTCTCCTTAGCACATACATAAATACTATTTGCTCTGTTTTTTTTTTTTTTGTTTTGATTAGTTTTTTTTTTTTTTTACAGACTAGTGCTCTGCATGTCTTAGAATTTTGACCTACAAATATTATATTTTATTATGTCAGCAGCCATAAAGAAATAGAAAATCATAAAGTCTGTTGTCATAATGATTCTCATAAGAATGTTAAATAAAATAAGTGTATAGCAATCATCTTTTAATTTCCCTGACCTATACAAGTATTCTACAGAATTATATGCAAAATAATAGTATAAAAGTGAAAATATGCACCCACAATGCGATAAATAATTCTGAAATATTAGAGGTTCTAGCAGAGAATTTTTTTTGATAAAGGAGGCTGTTTCTTATAAATAAAAAATAATAATGTTTGCTGCACTAGACTCTTAGTTTGCATTTGAAACTAATTTAATTCATTCATTGATTGCTGATTATATAAATGAGTATTTCATCTAGACAGAAGTCTGTCCAAATCTCTATGGACATGTCAGCACTTTTATAAAGGTACTTACATCCTGAGTCCTGTCTTGGCTTATACATATATATTTTAATAAAACTGAGAGATACCATTGAAAAAGCAGAGACTGCTGTCCTAGAAACTGAAGACGTATTCAAATATACTAATTAATATTCCTGAGCCCCAGATAACATCGCTGTGGAATTGTTGAAATGCATTCTGTTTTAGAACAATAATGGCATTTAATGTATTTTTAATTCCAGTTCATTTGGGAGTTAGAAAGTTGCTGCTGTAAACTAAACATGTATTTCTTCTTTTCTTCTAGCATCTCAATGCAGCAGAGTCTATAGTTTTTTTTTCCTGCTACAAACAAATATTAAACCTTTTTTGTGTATGTAATGTGACTGTTAAAACTAAGGGACAGAGAGAGACAATATTCTAGAGCTATCATATGCTGTCAGTTCTGCTGTTACTGTTTTGCTTTTTGTCTGTCCTGTTGTCTTTAACAGGCTGTAGTAAGGTGAGTTGGTACCCTGGGCAGTGTCCCATTTACCACCATATCACCAGATTGTCTGATTTGACAAAAAAAAACAGTCCTCAGAGTTAAGAGCATAAAAGCTGTCCAATGTCCTTAGAGTTCACATACAGTCAGTTGAAAATGTTTTAATGTCACTATGAAATTTATTGGTTCTCATAGACATCCAAATTTTAACATTTTAAATAACCACAAATTAGTCTATTATTGGCCACCATGTGGGAGAGTGAAGCAATTCAGGAAGCATCAAGCTGAATTGAGGTGTGCCTGTCCCTTACATTAAACATAAGGATGCAGTGGCATGTTTTTTTTTTCTAATAGAGAGGCAATAAGAAACTGAAATGGCACAGCCATATAGCTGAAAATGAAAGCTAAATAAAGTTCATAGCCGCATCTTTCTCTTCTCTTTGCATATAAATAAATAAATAATGGACCCAAATGGTGCCCTTTAAAAGTTGCTATAAAGGACAGCTGTCCCATTACCTTGCCTTTCATATGGGTCTGCCATTTAGTGTATGCACATCCTCTCTGTTGTATTATCTGACATATGTTTATTTTTTTGCCTAGACTACCATACCAGTAATTGATAAGGAGATACAGATTAAACCATTCAAAAGGAAATTTTAATGTGACAAATGAAAAGACAGTGTCTGGGATTCATAGAGATGTGCTGTGCAATTGTGCAAGACCTCTGCATAAGGGTGAGGTTGTGTGACATTAAAAATGCTCATTAAGCATGAATATATAGGCCCAAGCACTTAGGGGTACTTAGCCCTGCTTAGCTCTGATTTGATAATCAAGAGCAAAAGAATAGAGCCATGATCCATTGTATACCCCTCATGGGACATAGCAAAGCAATGAGAACATGCAGGGAATGCCTGTGAATCGCTAGCATGCTTATTTACTAAACCACTGTAATAATGCAAAGCTGTATCATATACAGTCCAAGTGATTATGCCATTATCTGTTTTACTGCCTGTAAGTGCCACAAAGCTCAATATTTCTGTGAAGTGCAGTGATGAATTTTGGCTATGAGGTATCTCAAATCCCATACAAGTATTAACTTCATTATATAAGGAAAAAAATGGTGTGTATAGGACAGTATAAAGTGAGGAAGAGGGAAAAATATATGGGGAACAAGTAGGTGGGGTGGGAAGGTAGAGTATAGTTTTTTAACCCATTATTTATATTGATTAAAAAGGGAGAGTGATGCAATATGCATGGGAGGTCTGGTTATGAAAAGAGGGTGTAAGACAGCATGCAGAGGCAAAGAAAAATAAAATACTACAGTCAAACAGGGTTAGTTTGGGTGTACAAGGATAGGATGGTAAGGGGTGGACATATAAATACATACGGGGGGAGGGTAAATGGTGACAGGGTGGTTTGGACTATATACACTTTATGAGGCAGGACATATTAGGGAATCATTCACTTTAGTTTCTCACTTATCACCCCATACAGTCACTGGCATTGCTTGCCAGACTGCCTTGCTCAACATGTGGTGCATGTCATGTCTTGTATCCACTTTTTTGAAGAGTTCATCATGTGTACCCAGTAGCTGCTACTTGGAGTGAAAGTGGAGGGGAGATATAAAAATATTTTCTCCTCCTTCACACACCGTGCAGGAGCCCTGTGTGTAAACGTGTTACCAGCCATCTTTGCTTTGCAGGATACTAACTGTCAGCTGGTATACTAAAGAAGCAGTAATCTGAAGAGGTATGCAAACCACGAGTCTCATGCTGTTCACGTGCACAGCATGTATAAATGCCTCTGCATCTTGAACCCACCTTAGGACTTTGAGAACATAATAAAGTGAAAACAAATAGGGTTCAAGTTTACAGAGCTTAGCTTGGCTTTGCCAGTTTGGTTGTTGATATTATGTAAGTCAAGCAAAACTGTGACTACCATTGTGAAACTGCTCATAACTGTAGATATATATGTTTTGCTGGTAAAGCATGTATTTTCCATTCAAACAGGTACGTAGATATAAGAGGCATGATAGATTAATATGGATGTTTCATAGTTTTATGTGTGGGCACATCATAATAGATTGTTGTGCTTCACCTATTTGTATCATACTTTGACCAAAGCAGCAGAAGCAGCAGCAGCAGTTAGCATGATGTTTGGGTTGTGGAGGGGATTCACTGTGCTATGTCAGCAGATAATTTTATGGAATGCATGCTGTGAGCAAGTATTTTGTGTTGGTCATGCAATGTGTAAAGCCTGCGTATTGTGAATATATTTTTTATGGAGGGAGGGGGTTACACATGCTTCATCAGCATACTAATTTAAGGGATGTCCACTATGGAGAAGTATAGCATGGTACTGTCACACAATATATAAAACCTGCATCCTAAACATATGCTTTTTTAGGGGTTACACATGCTACATCAGCAGACTCCTACCCACTGTTGGGGAATATTACATAGTATGTATGCTTGAATATGATCTTGTGGACAAAAGGTATGCTCTCAGCACCTGTACATGTATTCTCAGTGATACAGATTTTTTGTTTTTATCAAGTAAAACAGGATTCATCATGTCCATAGAATAAGGCTGAAAACAACATTCTGGTAGATATGTTCTAGGAGCACAGCTTCCGATGATGGGTCGAAGGGATGGAGACAGTTATGTGACCATGTATGCAGGTCTGTTTTGTGTTACATAAATATTATAGGTTAGCACAACTGTATTATAAGCCAAGTTCACCATTACTTGACTAATATTCTCCAATGTGCTGATCAGAAGGCACAGATGATTGCAAGGGAGAGTTCCACCACTGGTGTGAACCACCAGGGTCAGCAAGACTGACACACCAGGAAAATTTCATTGTATCACTGGGTGGAGGAATTGAAGCAGGATTTATCCCTGGAGGGGCATGAATATTACCACTGGACTGGTCAGTTCTACACATCTCAGAAGGTGATAGAACAGCTTAATAGTATGCAGCAATGCTTTGTATAAGCATTTGTTACACCAGTGGGTATAGCCTAACAGAGCAGGCATGATACACATGTCTTTTCAGGCAGAAGATTACCACCACCAGAGAAGGTAAGGATACATAACAAAAAAATCAGCTAAGTATAGGACCCTATCCTGCATGTTACAAAGCACTTTTGCAAGATATTATAAGGTGTTCATGTGAGTGTTTTCTATCTGATGGATTCACAGATGGAAGATGTGATAGGTAATGTGTGGAAATGGCTGAGGTTGGATAAGGTGCTGAAGTGCACATCTCTGCAGAGTCTGGCAATGATACTGGTAGCTGTCCTTCATGATGATGATGATGCTCAGCCATGTGAGGATAAGGAATCCAGAACTCATGAAATGATGTTTATGATAAGAGTTTTGGTAGCACATGTTAATGCTTGGAGCACCAACCAAAACATAATTGCCAGTGATATCATGCCTGCTGGAAGAGCAGTGTTGCCCATGCTTATAGTAAAATAAAGACATAGGGTGACTGTGTATGTGAACCATTGCATGAGTATGTTCAACAGCTATGTCTGGAGCTATCAGAAGCTCTGGCATACAACATTGGTAAAAACAACTACTTACCTCCAGGACTTGCATCTCCCACAAGCAACCATAATCCAGGTCCAAGTCATATAGTAGCATATTGTCCATGTCACAGGAGCTCATGAACCTAGACAGTCTCACCATCAAAGATATAGCTGGCCAAATTCATGAAGTAGAACACCATCCATGTCAAAGGAGTCCTCAAAGCCTGAGCCCTCTCAGCACCAAAGTAACATAAGACAAGCATGCAGTACTTTCCTGTGTATGTCAAGTTATCATTCCTGCAGTATTACATGCAGCATCTTTCCTCAGTGACATCTGTACTGCATCCATTTTCTATTGCTGGCCATGCGTTACAGTTCTGACTGAATGATAAAACTTTCTATTGGGTAACTTTAGCAGTGTGTTTGGGGAGGGACCTTTACAGTCACATGAGTACAGAATGTGGCACACAACAGCCTAGAGAACTGGGTAATGCTGTGGAAGCTATGCATAGTGCTGGTTCCCTCCTCTCCAGCTCTGAGGAACCATGTTTGCTCATTAATATGTAGCAACATAACATCAAGAAACTTATTGAGCATCCATGAGGCAGAAGCCTGGGAAATCCTCAATATGTCTGTCTGTTGCTAAAAGGTCACTGTAAATACTAGGGTAAAAGCTATTCATATAATAGTATCCAGAGTTATAGGTTCAGCATGTGAGCAAAATTGCTTTGATCAAGCACCATATGATATCCTGGTCCACTCCATAGTGATGCACTATCTGGTCATCAGTAAGGTCATGATAGGTGGGGCATTGCCAATAAAGCTTATAAGCCCTAGGTCTGTAAGGATACACAACACAGTTAACAAAGCAGGAGATTAGGGATATATAGTACTGCTCAAAAAAAAAAAAAAACACTGCAACTGTTAACATATCTGCTAACTGATTATACAGTATTTTCCATACTTTTTCCTTATACTGTGGTGTAAAAATATGCAGCACATCTCTACAGATGTCTTTTAATCATGACTTTTTACTTGAGTCATTTCAGTGTCATTATGCACCCCCTTCATTGTGCTTTATCATATATCTATATATATATATATATATATATATATATATATATATATATGTGTGTGTGTGTGTGTGTGTGTGTGTGTGTGTGTATTCATTAGCGTGTCCTATCTAGCAATGTGCAAGCTATATCACTGCTGTGAAGATACAATCTATGAATGTGAAATAGTATGTGCATTACATAGAAGCTGTGCAAAAGGTCTTTGTAATGTATTTAATGGTTTACCTTTACATCATCGATCCCAATATGGGCGAAACGGCTTCCGCAAATACCGAAGTGCGAACATCTCCAACGTCGAATTCCGAATAAGCGAACAACAAAACCTCACCCCATTTTGACCCATGGTAGCACTGGTGTGGAGGTGTGACATGCCCAGAAATGTCAAAATTCTACATATTTTCGACATTTAAAATTTTTCACAGTTTTGGTTCACTTAAATGAGTTGATTAAGTGACCGGTCGATCCTGTTAATCGACGATATAAAGGTAAACCGTATTTAATCTATATATTAATTCGATCTAGGGTCAGGTCAGGCTATTTTTTCTTTCTTTCTTTTTTTTTTTGTAAGAATGCCTATATACCTGTGCTGCAATAAACAGGCAGTGAGCACAGCAAAGATATACCTTTGCTGAAATACACAGGCAATGAGCACAGCAAAGTACCAACTGTGTTTTTTATATTATAATTCCAGACAAGTGCTTACTAATGGGGCAAGTTATACTCCACATGGAAATATGACATAGAATTCTATTTATAATGGTATTAGGGTTTTCCAATAAAAAAGTCCATAAACGTATGTTACTTGATCGTAGGATTTTTTTTTTTTGAAGAAAGCATACAAATGGGTACACAGTTAGTAAGTTTAGTATAGTAGATTCTATTGAAAAAGATGGCATTTGTTATGGTTTTTAGATGCAAAGTAAAGCAGCAGTTAGAGGAAACCACAAGCGGTTTACTATCATAAAATCGAAACGCAAAATAAAATGCGTCTCAATGTTCGAATTTAAACATCGGAAATGAACATTTCTGATCTCTCCTAATGTCGAAAACAGCTGTGTATTGTCGAAAATGTCGCTCGCGACATTTTTGGCAATACACAGCACTCCCACCCATCCCGTAACTACCTACCTAACTAGCCTAAACACACAGTTATGCAGGGGGGCTGTGCCCCCCTGCACCCCCCCTGTGGGGGGCTGTGCCCCCCCACACACCCCCAACTTAATATTCCAACTCCGAGATCGCACTACAGTGAGGAAAGGGATGTATTTCCCTAACCGCACTGTACCGCGATCCCCTCACATGAGCGAACATTAGAATTGCAAATGCACAGTCCATTCGCAATGGTAACGTTCGCTCACATCACCTGCCGAAATATAAAGTATTCGAACATCTGTTGTTCGAATACTTCATAGCCGTGCAAGTGCACGTCGGCATTGTGATAGTAAACCACCACAAGCATATGAGAGAAAGGCTGTGAGGACAAATTATAAAGTCATTAGCTTTTACATATGAGGCCACTGCCCCAGTGAAACAAACCCAGTCAACAATGTGTAAATAAATAAATATCTGTTTTTTTATGTTCTTTTGTTAATATAACTTGGACATTTAGGTTCATAGGTAATTTCTACACTATTTATAAATACCAGGTCCAATGAAGGCAAGGTAGCCGCGGGTCTGCAAGAAAAATAGGTTTAATAAATAGTAAAAACAACAAACAGGATTAAGTGCTTTCATCTGACAACAAACACAGACTTCTTCAGAATCCATACTACATCTACAAATAACTCTTTAAATCTCCCACCCACAAAGTCACATAAGCATTCCCCTCCAATTAAATCTAAAATCCAATAAAAGTTGCAATTAAGAAATATAAATGTAAATAAAAAGTGTAAAACAAAAATGAAACTAAACTAAATGTAAAACAGAATATGACTTAAGTCTCAAAACACTCCCAGTAGATATGTGGTCATTCAAACCAGGTAAAACAGTAGCATTTAACTTAAGCTGCCAATGTAATTCTTGTTTTTCTAAAAAAAATCTTCTAACTAGGGTTCCTCACAACTTGTTCCAACCCAAAAAATAAAAGAATGATACTGATGATGCATTGCAATATGTTTGAACAAAGCGTTTTTGACATTTTGTTTCCTGATGTCCAAAAGGTGCTCGTAAATACGTTCTTTTAACTTTCTCATATAAAGACTATCACGTTTTTGACATTTAGTCATGTAGACTATTCCTTTGGTGTTATAATTACAATGAAAACCCAGTTTAATGACAAAATGTACTTGCATGCAGTGGACTTTTATCAGAAATTATCATAGCACGAGTTGTCTTGAAAATATAGCTTTTAGTGCATTGATACTTCTTTTTGTAATGTCTGTTAATTTCATGATCTCAGTAAAGTCTGAAAAATAAACAGAACAGACAAAGTACACATTTATGAAATAAAACAAATATCTCCGTGTTTTATTACATGGGGCAGGATTCACGAAGCCTCCGTGTAAGAGTTACAAGGCTTACACGGAGGCTGCAGTTAAACGGTGTGACGTCAGCATGTCATGCATATGCATGAGGGCATGCTGAAACATACCTAAGGCTTACACGGTCCGTAGAAGACAGTAGGGGGTGTGTCCGTAGGCCGAGCCCTGTAAACAGACACGCCCCCAGAAGAGTAAAAGTCCCGAAAGTAAACCCCCACGACAGAGTCCATGGAAATGTGAATAAACACAACACAACACATGCCCCACACAGACTATGAACATAAAATATATAAATGAACATGTTATTTTTTTTGTTAAATTGTAAAGATTTTTGCCCGTGAGTGCGCTCGTTTGCGCGGGCGTGCCCATAGCTCAGCCACAGTTAGCAGTAAGCGGAAAAGCATATAAGAACTAACTATGCAAAGTAAGCCAAAAAGCAATAGCGTAGCTGTAGAGACGTCGGCTGAAGAGCAGGCAGTCATGGTTCAAGCCCCCACAACATAAAGTTTTATATTTAGTGAAATAAGCACGAAACAGGTCCCTGACATATATGTACACATATAAAATTATATTTCATGTAAAATGTAATGAAATAGGCTATCTATTTTGAAGAAATGTGAGATAACAAAAGAATAAATATTGCCAGATGTGCCTATAGCTGAGCTACAGTTTAACAAGGTGAGTGCATCTGTCCGTAGGTGAGCAGTGGTTTAACAGGTGTAAAATCAGTGCTCGAAGGTGAGCAGTGGTTTAACAGGTGCAAAATGAGTGCCCGTAGGTGAGCAGAGGTTCAACACGCTGAAAATGTGTGCCCATGGCTGAGTTGAGCGTAATATGCATGCTAACAGCCAAATGAGGTGTAAACCAGCGTAACCCGTTTGCGCGGAGCTGCACACCGCGCCAACAAGCTAACCGACGGGCAACGTTGAGCAAGCTGTAACAAAACTGCCTTTACACAGACACACCCCCTAGCCTGTCTAGACAGTCAGAAAATATAAAAAGCAGTGGCCAGGTTTGAACCCAGGATACCATGCACCATAGTCAAAGTACTGAACCACTAAGCCATGACAGCTGTACTTAGAAATGCAGTAATAGCAAATATATAGGAATGAATAGAAAGAGGAGCATGACAAAGCAGGTTCTGTGAAGCTGATAAAATTCCAAAATGGCCAATCACAGATAAGTGCGGGAAAAATGGCATATATAAGCCCCATAGGCGGGAATACACAGCATAACCGATTGTAGAACTAACTTGCAGCCAGAATGTCAGGAGTAGGTGAGGGTAGTTGCTTCAGAGCACAGAGGTGGGGCATTGAGGAGTCCAGATATATGGTCTGGCTCCTTGTCCACAATCATGAGGCCCAACTCATGCAGGGCCAGGTCCTGTGGGGAGCATATAGGGCTGAAGCATGGGACCGGTTGGCTCATGATCTCACCAGTGCCACAGGGATTCCAAGGACTGGTGAGCAGGTCCGTCACCACCATGCGGATCCGAAGAGATGTAAGCAGGACCAACTGAACCTTTGGATCCAGGAGGCCTGGCAAATGCCCAATGCCCCACTACTGAGTAAGTCACATCTAATTATGTATGTAAGAAATTAACCTAGCTGATATTATGGAGATGTGTATTCCAATATTACTTTATTTATATAACAGCTGCAGGTGTCCATTCTGAGAACCGCAGAGCCTACGGCGATAGGCTGGTGCGGTTGCACCACCAGGCAGGTCAGTAATCCTCTCCCTGTAACTGTAAATAAATATAAAAGTATGACAGTTAGCAACAGAGTGCAGTGTAGTCACTAAGTAATAAAATGTGCAAGTAACAGTGTAAGAGTGATTGCAAGTATTGCTTGATCACAAAAGTGTGTTGCAGTCTGTAATCCAAAGAGAAAAATGAAAATGTCTGAAATAAAGATGCCCCACCTGTAATATAATTGTACACAACCTGCAGCAGGCTGAAAAGTACAGCTGCAGAAGATGAGAAAATCACATGTGTGAAATATATCCCTGTTGAAATACTGAAACATGACAGAAGTGAGAATGTTGGAAAGGATTGTAATAACTACAGGTAAAACATGTCAATAAAGCCTAGAAGTAAGTACCATCCTGAATTGTAAAATTAAAACAAGTGAGAAAGTGTGAGAAAGAGTCGTGAATCCACCAATAAAGTAGTAATAACCCCTGAATAAAGCATACTGCAGTTAGTACAGAATGAAATGAATGTGACAAGCAGAACCAAACTGCGAAATGTGTTCCAAATGTTCCTGCAGCTGGAATGTGTATCCCAAAATCTGGATATGTTGCTCTCAGTCTGCAATATGCAGATAGTATGATTGTCTGAAATACCAAACATCCACAGTTGTCTATAGCTATATAAAGCAAATGTAGCAGGATGATGTAGCTGAACACAGCCAGATATGAACGTGTATGAATAGAAATGAAAATGTATATTGATGTAGCAGTAACATTCCTATCACCAACTTGAAGTAGCTAGCACATAGGAAACTGTAGGTAGAACTGTAGTGTGTATATATCTGCAGCTATTAGAAATGTACAGCATATGTATTGGTATTTGAAGGTGTTAATTATATTTTCTTCACCCTACCCTATAACCACATATAATCCATTCCACGTGAAATTGGTATGTGCAATCACAATTAACACCGCTGGACATTTGCCCTGTTGGGTCATACATATTTGCATGTACGGTGATGCATCTGCCCTGTTCATACATCCAAACCTGATGGCCTGTTGCCATCAATCAACCCTGCATGTTGTTGGACTGTGTAATGCCGTCCAAATTATGCATGTGTTATGCTCGCTGTTCAATGGTGTGAATATCTGGGTGTTTGGGTAATGGGAATACTAATGCATGCTGTTACAACTAATTGCGAATGGTATTGTATGTTACTAACCCAAACTGTCATGACATAATGCAAAACATAGGACAACAGGGAAGGCGGGTTCCAGCGGACCCACCTCTCCCACCTCAGCTGGCGAGTCCACCTGGCAGTAGTGCCCAGTCCGGACCCTCCTCCGATGGCCCTGTGCCACCTGCAGGTGGAAGCGCTGCAGGGGATGGGGCTCGTCCCCCCTCTGCAAGTGTGGCCGGAGGAGAACCACCACTCACCCTCCGTAGCATCCGGACTGTGGTGCGTAGGGAGATCCAGGAATCTGTTCTTGGGCCCCTACGCCAGCTTGACGCACAGGTGGCACAACTAACGGGCATGCCTGTTGCCCGGCCTACACAGCCCCCAGCACAGCCCCGTCCTGGGCAGTGAAGGTACAGTGGCAACTGCCCATGGGTGGGGATATCAGTTCCACTGTTGCCATCTGTGGGCTCATGGGCTCTGGATATCCAAACATCCGTCCCCGTCAATTGTGTAACCCCCCCACACGTGTCATACACCGCCCCTGTATGCGTCTTGTTTGTCTTGTCTGTTGACCTACCCAACCTACCTCCCCAGCTATACCGACTTCCTTTACCTGACATACCACTCTCACCTGAAATAAAAAATAAATAAATAAAAGGGCACTCTGTACCCACAAAAAAATTATGCCCCATACATAGCTGCCCATTTCGCACACATGTCTGCTGGACATGGAAGCTGTCAATTACAATTGGCTGTACAACAAGTATTATTGTTGTCCTGACACCTCTCTCAGGGGTGGAAGTTTTCAAATGACACACCAAATTACAAACATATGCACAGCTGTTGCTGATGAAGAAATGGGCAGCTATGGGCCTTACCTACATCCCTCCTGCAAAACCTAAGCTTGTTTCCCTACTGTCTTACCCTCTTTGTGACCCCTTTTTCACCACTTACCTGTCTCCCCATTTTCATTTCTTTCAAAGAAATTAGTGTGGGAGTGCGCTTGTGTGCGCGGAGTTGAATGCCAGTGCGCATGCGGGAGCTCCACGCAAACCAGCGCTAACCCGGTTACAACTGCTTAAAAGTGCCTTAGTCACTCTGAATGACAGGTCCTGTAGTCAGTTCAAAAGCAAAATAAAATCCCACTGTCAGTCCCAAACCCAGGACCTTGGAAACAATAGTCTGTATGACTTACCACTAAGCCATGACTGTTAGATAACAGCATTGTGCTACAATAAATATATCATGTAATAGTAGGAATGAATGTAAAGGGAATATAGGATGTGTAGTACACAAAGCATGTCATGTATATTTACTGCCAAATCTAGCGGATTTCTATAATAGTAGTGTGTGAACAGAAACAGCCATGCTAGTTGGTAGCTAGTAGGTAATAATGTCAGTTATTATACATATATAAATATATGTATATATATATATATATATATATATATATATATATATATATATATATATATATATAGTTATAGGTGTCAGTGTACAGACACACTTAGTACAGGAAACAGGAGAGATGAATGGAGAAATGTTAATCTACAACACAGCCTGAATTATGAGAGAGATACTAACCTTTACACTCACAGAACAGTGTCCACAGCATACCAGCATGGTGCCTGCCCTTACAATCTGAAAGGGCAACGCCTATCTCACATACCCTTTTATAGCACTGTCCTGAAATCACAGTGAGAACTGCAATCAGTACACAACTGGCTGCATGCAATTAGCAAATGCTGGCTAACAATTGGTGCAGAGGCCATCACATGGACATATGCAGATACCTACAAAAGCATCCTGTACTCCCAGTCCACGCATGCAATACTTCCATTGCACTGTCTGGAGGCAGAGAGAGAGAGATAGAGAGAGAGAAAAAGAAAGAAAAAATGAAAATAAAAACACAAACAAAAACTACACTGAAGACAACCTAAGTTGAAGCTGTCATCAGTGTCAGTATCAAGCTGGGCTAGCAGCAGCAGGAACATATACTAACGGTAATGCAACCAGCTGCGACAAACACAGGTAATGTAAAGAAACAATTTAATAGTCTACATACTGTGAACCCTCCATATGTGTTATTGGTCTGTATCTATATGTACGTCTATGTGATAAGTTGTGTGTACGTTGTTTTACCCAAAGGGGATGACTATACATTTCATGCCATTCAGTGTTAGGCCATGATTCAGGCACCAGTTGTCCGTTTCAGTGAGGCCTGTCTGTAGGATGTGTGTGTCAGCTGGTGTATCGACTATGGCGCTTAGTTTGCAGTCATCTGGGAACTTTGTCATCCACAACCCGCCCATGTTTGCTTTCACATCTGAGAAGTAAATGCCAAACAAGAGGGGTCCTAGGACAGAGCCCTGTGGGATACCACTTGTGACCGGCTTTGAGTGTGACATGGCTCCCACAAATTTGACTGTATGGATTCTGTTGTTCAACCAGTTTTCAACCCATCATGTGACATATGTATTAACATTTAAGCTGATGAGCTTGTCTATGATGCCTGAGTGGAGTATTGTGTTGAAGGCCTTAGACAAGTCCAGGTAGGCTGTATGGACTGCTTTGCCCCCATCAATGGCTGTAGTGACTGTTTTGAAAAAGTCAACCAGGTTCAAAAGCCAGGATCAGCCCTTCACAAAGGCAAACTGGGTGGGATCAAGTGTCTGTAGGTCCCCAATATTACTGTATATGAGTTCCATAATGAATCTTTCCATAGCTTTGCAGACCAGGCTGGTTAAGCTTATGGGGCGGTAGTTCCCACGGTCAGTAGAGGTGCCTCCTTTGTGGAGTGGGACCACTGTTGCTGTACGCCAGTGTTCAGGCACATATCCCGTAGTAAGGCTAAGGTTAAATATCAGTTTCATATGCTGTTGTAGCTCCTCTTGGAGTTCACATAGCACACATCCAGGGATACCATCAGGTCACATTGATGCTGTGTGTTCTGCTATGCTGAGGGCAGCCCTCACCTGGACATCTGAGATGACAGGGAGGTTGCATTCAGCTGTGATAAGTATTTCTTCTTTTGGGGGAGAGGGAGGGGGGATATTTGCACTGAACCTGTCTGCATGAATGTTGCCAATACCTGTGGGTTCAGTGAATTTCATGTAGTTGTGTACTAACCCAGAGCATATCTGAGGTTTTTGGTCCATGTGTCTAACAAAACTGAAGAAGGCCTTGTGGTTATCTATAGTGTCCTTGACCATTTCTCTCTCAGAGTTGGCCTTGGATGTTGTTATGAAAGAACTTAGCTTATTACTAGTGCCGACCACAGATGCCTTCCCTTTATGTGATTCTGCTCTGTCCTGCAGTACTTCTTCTATCGTTATACAATTTGTCTTTGGCTGGGGTCCACCAGACAGGATGCCTAACCTTTGTGCATAGGGTCTGGGTTAGAATTGTGTGTGCATGTTCCATGCATTCTTCGGGATGTCCGTGGGAAGCATTTGCAAAGGGGTCAGCATTGTGTGTTGTGGCTTCCACTGGCCCAGTGGGCTGCATGGATACCATCTCAGTCCTAACAAGTGAAAATCTGTCTATTCACATATATATCAAAGTAGTCTACTGTGCTGGTGGTGGTGATGGGATATGTAAATCCAGGCTGATTATTTTGTGTCCAGATCACACTAGTGGATGACGTTCCACATACAGTACCTTGTTATGAACCCCCAGAGTGAGGTGGTGCATTGGACCTGTCTCAGTGTGTTGACTGATGGGACTTGGTACCATGTTGTATGGAATGTGGCAGGTATTGTTGCACAGGTGTTGGCTGAGCACTGATATCTGGCCATGTACATGTGTATCCACCAAGAGACACACATGTGCTACATATGGGAGTAGTAGTATATCACTACAGTTGAGTATCATGTATAGTATGTATGCCATATTTTGCTGACATAGTTTGCTGATATCCTGTTTGTGTTCTCTTTCAGGGACATGGCGCGTCAGCGAAATCCTGCCTACTCTGCTGCAGAAGATGAAGAGATACACCAGAGCCTGGTGTGGGATTATGACATACTGTTTTCCCGCACCAGCCAGAATCAGCAGGAGAGTGCTGCACTGTGGCAAGACCTTGTCCGTAGGGTAAATGACATTGGCACGCATAATAGGACATATGAGCAGGTACGACATCACTGCACTGATTTAATCAGAAATGTCCGTCAGCGTGCGTCGGATATCCACAGGCAACAGGTCGCCACAGGAGGTGGGGTGGCCACACATCCCCCCCTCACCAGACTGGAGGGGCTACTCCTAAGTGTTGTGGCTCCAGCCCAGGAACATCAACAGCAACACACCTGCATTATGATGAAGGCTGGAGCCACACAGCAACACGACATGGAGCGTGCAGGTAATATGCCATATGTACACTTGACTGTTCTGTACACTGTTAGTTTATGCATTTGTAAGGTGTGTCCTTGGTATGTAGCTGTCAACATAGTATGTAATTGTGCAGGTGTGATATTGCCAATATCAGCAGCTGACATGTGAAAGGCAACTGTTGTACTACTGAACTGTATCATACACAGTATCAATGGCACAGTTGTGCCCACTGACATTAATCCCCTCATTTAAGCAGGTCCCTCCGGTGTTACAGCAAGGCAGCCCATCCATGCTGGTGAGTGTGTTTTAACAATACTTATAATAGTCCTGATAGTGCTAGTAATAATAGTGGAACTCAGTAGTGCTCTGTGTGTATACTGCGGGGTCTGCATGTGTGCATGTGTGCATGTGTGCCTGTGTCCACGTGTGCATGTGTGCACATGTGCACGTGTGCATGTGTGCATGTGTGCATGTGTGCATGTGTGCCTGTGTCCACGTGTGCATGTGTGCATGTGTGCATGTGTCCACGTGTGCATGTGTGCCTGTGCGCACATGTGCATGTGTGCCTGTGTGCCTGTGTGCATGTGTGCATGTGTGCCTGTCTCCACGTGTGCATGTGTGCATGTGTGCAGGTGTGCATGTGTGCCTGTGTGCATGTGTGCATGTGTGCATGTGTGCCCGTGTCCACGTGTGCATGTGTGCATGTGTGCACATGTGCATGTGTGCATGTGTGCATGTGTGCACGTGTGCATGTGTGCATGTGTGCCTGTGTCCACGTGTGCATGTGTGCATGTGTGCACGTGTGCATGTGTGCATGTGTGCATGTGTGCATGTGTGCCTGTGTCCACGTGTGCATGTGTGCATGTGTGCATGTGTGCATCACTGGTAACATTGTGTAGACATTGTAAACTGTGTTTCCTGTCTTCCTCCCACAGGTTCAGGTGCTGCTCTGGTGTCCTGCAGCAGGGAACCTGAATCTGGTGCCACAGGTACTGATAATGATGATATCTGTATAATGGCACGGGAAGGTGTGTCAGGGTCCGTCATTGTTCAGCCAATTGACAGTACACAGCTGTCAACCCCATCATTGCGCACAGTCATCCTGCCAGTACATCCTATGTCACCAATGTCCCTAGGTGATGGACAGGATACAGTGGGCATTGACCAGGGTAATGTGATATCTGTGGCACATGCTTCCTGACACAGCAGCCATGGGCAGGGTCCTGTGATGGTACCACACAGACAGTTGCCCATGGGTTCTCGTGGGAGCATCCGTGGGCATACTGCCTCTGGCAGATGTGCCCAAAGAGGATGGTCAACCTTAGCTATGTTTCGGGCTGTCATGCAGGCACAGTCACGTATGGAAAGGTACACCAGACAGGGTCTGAGGGAGCTGAGAGCATGTCACACATCCATGACTGACAGTATGCGTGACATCGCGGATGCTATCCATAAATTCACCGATGTTATAGACAGACATTGTGGGGACATATTACAGCAGTTCCACAACTACATGTCTATGAGCCAGGGCAATGGTGGACGGTTGCGGTGTCGACGTGGCCGTATGCCAGCAACAGCAGCAGCTGGCAGTCAGCGCGGATGACAACAGGCCTGCGGATGCCCCCATAGTGCCAGCAACAGCCCCAGCAATGCTGGGTCTGTGCTGTCATCAGCCCGCCCCAGGAGACCACGTGCACGTGGCTCTGGACAGTCCCAACAGGGACCTGTGTCCAGTCAATGAACACCCGCTTCTGATGACAGTACCCAGTCTGGCTTAGTACCGGATATGGTCCATAGCACCCCTGCCAGGCACAGGTACCGTGTCCGTGGCCACAGACACTGATCTGTATGACCTGCCAGGTGCAGTCTGTGGCTGTCCACAAACCCCAGTATATGGCAGCTATGTGGTGGAACTGTGTGCATGCATACACACATGCAAAATGTTAACACCTAAGGCTACCACATACACGCACACACTGCACCAACAGTGCCCCACCCTGTACTGCTGTCCCTCACCAACACACATACACATACATGTCAATTGGTGGCATCAGTGGCAGACTCAGGCATACCTAGTTCACACCCTGTGCATATGATGAAACTGTGCCACCTCCTGCAATCTCCAACATCAGTGCAGGAACAGGTTAACATGTTGCTGATGCACAGGGTGACTACACAGAAGTGTATTACTAGTATCATGTTGGTAACAGTACAGTGTGTTGATATGATTGTGTGTATATCCCAGCATGCCTGATGCAGTAACTATATGACTGTCCTGAATTGTTATCTACACCCATAGTACGTACCATAGTGTAACAGCTGCACATTATTGCATACCGGTGGTAAGGATGTCAACAGATAGTGACATACATAGGTAGCACAGGGGAGAAGGTAATGCAAGTAGTGATATGCAATGATGGACATGTACACTAATGGTGGCATGTTGCCCACAACGACTATGCAATGTGGATGTTTGCGCATGTTGATATGTGTGCAGTACCACTTTAATTTAAATTAAATTAAATATTAAATAATATCAGTTTTACCATGGGCATCTGAGCTGTGCATTCCTGGGTACATGTTTATAGTGCCTGCATATTTGCACTGTTACCTACTGGAAGTGGTACCCCTTCTTTGTTGTACAATGGACTACTTCCAGCCCTGCTTACTGTAGCTTTGTTTGCATGCATGTGTGCTTGAGGTTCCCTGGAACACTGATTCCACCTGCAATGCAGATTTACAGAGCTTCTGTGGATTCCTAGTGACATCTGCATAGCGTACTATATGTATGTCAATGTCTCACTTGAAGAACGTCACTGTCTGTCCTGTTCACATGTACGTTGCCTGTGACACATTGCATATGACTTCCCTGGCATTTGCCCACGTGTGCAGTCATAAATGCCAGTGCTATGAAATCAGAAGCAGTACACCCACACATACTCACCTTCAGTATGTTGTTCCCCATTGGCCCTATGTGTTGGTAATCACCATGGCAATCACACTACTATCGTAGCATGTGCAAAGGTAACCTGTGAATGACCTCTATGGTCCAGTTGTGGTATATGTGAGTCATGTGGCAATGTCACAGCTGCCACATGTAAGCAGTCAACCCTCACCCCTGGCCAGGAACGTACAACACATGTGTGAGATGCAACCACATAGCCAATCTGGGGACTGAGCACTCTGAACCCAGTACTGCCATACCCTGTCAGGTGGCATGACATACTACAGTGACTACAATACCAGTCTGACATAGACCTGCACTGACAGCAATCCAAACACATGAACACACTGGGGCATACTTGGAGCCTCAGAATAGCATCCTGCCTGAGCATCACACACCTCCGCAGCTGGCACACAGGCATACGTTAAGTCAGAACAGAGCACATGCCACAAATGGCACACACATCCCATGTGCCAAACACTCACAGCCTGTAGGGCTACACAACACACCTGCTACAGATGTGTCAGGTACCTCTCTTGGCCGGTGCAGTGGGGTCCCGCTCAACAGGCTGTACATGGTGAAGGTCACAGTGATATGCCCGTGGGGCACTATGGTCCACCACATAACACATGCATACAGGTCAGGCAGAGGCATGGACACATATGACTCAGTCATTGTCCATGCCACTATGGATGACCTGAGACGTACCTCCCTGGACTACATGATAGGGAACATAGATGGGCTCTCTCAGCATGTGGCACGGGCTGGTATGAGCCTGACCTTGGTTGCCATCATACCCTCACCAGGTATGCTACCACAATGTGTAGGAAGGGTGTTCTATGTCTACATTCTGCTCAATCTCCAATGTCATTCATAGGGTATCCAATGGCCGTCAGCGTGTGCTTACATGTTAGGGTAGCCACAATGATTTGTGAGGGGCAGCTTGCACGTGTCACCCATGGGCCATTGTATATTGGCAAAGCCTCTTGATACACACATAGTGCCTTTTGCTGCAGGGCACAGATTACATAGCCACCTCCACACGTATCACACGGGATAGGACACTAACAGTAATGCTACACAACACCAGCAGTGTACACCGCAAGATGCATGCACTGGACACTGTCCTCAGCACAGTAAACTGCAATATCTGTGCAGTAACAGATTCCTGATTCACGGCTCACAGGTGCAACCCATCACTGCCAGGTTATACCTCATACCATACGTAACAAATTCTATATAGGTGAAACTAAAAGACAATTCTCCTGTAGAATAAAAGAACATATAAGGGACGTTAGGAATAATAAAATAACTAGTCCTGTAGCCATACATTTTAATGAAATACATAATGGCAGTCTGGATGGCTTTGAGACAACAATTTTAGATAGGGTTGTTTGTAATAAATTTATGGGTGATGAACAAGTGAAACAGTTATTAAGAAAGAAAGAAGCATTCTTGATATTGAAATTTAATACTATGTCTCCTGTGGGATTAAATCAAGAATGCTTCTGGAAAAGTTTTGTGTAAATATGTAAATATGAATATGTTGTTTTAAGAATTATGGTTTAAAAGCTTGTAATATATGTAATTAATCAATTATTCTATTAATCAATTATGGTCTGTTATATATAGACTGAGAGTTTTTTAATGAGTGTACTCTGTTAAAGGCTTTTGGCCGAGGTGCTAGAGGTTTATTCTACTACTGCTTTTCGTAATAAATTCCTTCTGAGGAGTTGCTGGATTGCTGTTTGTGGTTTTTCAACTTATACCTCATACCATGCCTGTCGTCCCCTACACATGTACCACACATGAACAGGGGGGGTGGTATCTCAAGGCACCACAGATACACACACCTCTAGCTTGTTGGCACAGCACAAAGCATCAGGGCCTATCCATGTGCAGCTAACAGTATGATGCACTGCCTTCTGGTTCATAGCCTGGCACACACAACCCTCCCATACACAGGAAACCCACCTGTCCTCCCGAACAACACTGGGAATATGACGGTCTCTAGATATGTCTTTATATGGCTGGACTGCATCCAGCCAAACATTGTGTGTGAGCATTACTGTAGCTACAACACACTAGCTGAAAGGTTCCCAGCATGTAGTCACTGAATTGCAGTGGAACAACATGTTACCACTCCCACAACAGGTGGGGACATGCAGCACCTGTTCATCGACTACAAGTAGTCTATATGGCCTAGACCAGATGTGTATCCCCCGCTGTTAGGATGATACCATATACAACTCACACTGTATATACACATACCGCATGCAGACCCTGCACAGTAAGACACAGTCATAATGTTATGCAGTGTAAATACCATTTATTCACTTGAGGCACGTGTCAGACATGGAAACTATTGAAGGTCACAGGTATATATGTGTATGTGTCACACACATACATCATGTGTGCATTGCCATTGCTGGTTTAAGCAATGTCATGCATTGTTATGAACAACCCACACATGGGCATTTTGTGTGACACAAACACTCGTGGCAGTTGTGGGTTTCCAAAACATACCTATCTGTGCTCTGACAGTAGTAATAGACCCAGTAGCGGAGCGCACTATTTGCATTACTGGGCGATTAGCCCTGTTTGGCTGTACTGATAGTGTGGTGACATCACCTGTGTTTACTGGGGGAATATGCAGCATCTGGTGTATTGTAGTAGTTGCCAAAAGGAACTGTTCTTTCACACTTGCAATTACACATACCCTACTATCCCCCCCATACACACACTTGCAGGATTCAAACCCCTACCTAACTATGTTATGACACGTAAGAGAGACACATTAGCAGAGCATGCTATTCAAACTACTGGGAGGTTTCTCTTCTCCGGCTGTACTTATAGGGTGCTGAAATCATCAGTGTTTGGAAAGGGTAATGTGCATCATGTAGTGTGTTCTCCTGATTGCCAAAAAGCACATACTCTTCATACAGAATTGCACACACGCAATCTCCCCTCATCCAAACACACACACTTGCCATTTGCAGGATCCAAACCCCTATCTAACTATGTTATGACACTTGAGAGAGATGCATTAGCGGAGCGCGCTATTCAAACTACTGGGAGGTTTATCTTCTCCGGCTGTACTTATTGGGTGCTGACATCATCAGTGTTTGGAAAGGGTAATGTGCATCCTGTAGTGTGTTCTCCTAGTTGCCAAAAGGGACATTTCTTTCATACAGACTTCCACACACACGAACCCCCTCCACACACACTGGGCATTTGCAGGATTCAAACCCCTACTTAACTATGTTATGACACTCAAGACAGATGCATTAGCGGAGCGCGCTATTCACCTTACTGGGAGGTTTTTCTTCTCCTGCTGTACTTATAGGGTGCTGACATCATCAGTGTTTAGAAAGGGGAATGGGCATCCTGTAGTGTGTTCTCCTAGTTGCCAAAAGAGACATTTCTTTCATACAGACTTGCACACACACTAACCCCGTCCACACACACTGGGCATTTGCAGGATTCAAACCCCTACCTAACTATGTTATGACACTCAAAATGGACGCATTAGCAGAGCGTGCTATTCGCATTACTGGGAGGTTTTTCTTCTCCTGCTGTACTTATAGGGTGCTGACATCATCAGTGTTTAGAAAGGGGAATGTGCATCCTGTAGTGTGTTCTCCTAGTTGCCAAAAGGGACATTTCTTTCATACAGACATGCACACACACGAACCCCCCCTCCACACACACTGGGTATTTGCAGGATTCAAACCCCTACCTAACTATGTTAGGACACATTAGCAGAGCACGCTATTCGCATTACTGGGAGGTGTTCCTTCTCCTGCTGTACTTATAAGGTGCTAACATCATCAGTGTTTAGAAAGGGGAATGTGCATCCTGTAGTGTGTTGTCCCAGTTGCCAAAAGGGGCATTTCCCTCACACAGACTTTCACACACAACAACCCCGCTCACCCACACACACACTGAGCATTTGCAGGGTTCAAACACCTACCTACCTATATTATGACACTTGAGGGAGACGCATTAGCAGAGCACGCTATCCGAATTACTGGGTATCTGCTCTGCACCTGCAGTATTTATAGGGTGCTGACATAATTATTTATACAGAGGTATGTACATCTAGTACTACCTGTCAGGTGGGGGATAGCATATATATGCATTTGCAGCCACCTACTTCAGGATCAGATATGCACATCGCACTGGCAGGTTATGTTCTATACCATGCTTCGTGACCACAGGACCTGTAACACACAACACAACCAGTCCAGACCACCCCTCCCACATCCAGGACAGACACTTTGCTTCCCTGGGAACAGTGCCAGGATATGCAGGTGTTCACATACACCATTCCAGTTGTTAGCGTCAGGTACAGGCATATTGTGTGTGGGAACTACTCAGGCCTCTACAACATTACCCTACAGCCACTACAATTTGTGAGTCCATGTGCTATGGCAGACCACTCACCACAGCCACAAGGGGAATACATATTGCACCTGACCATCTGCAACATGGGTACTCACTGTTCCACACCAGAGGTAGACCACCATTGTTGATATCTGACCATACCCACCTTTCCCTGGACATCCATATCCCATCCCCACCCCCAGGCAAGGTTGTCACTGCAAACAAACTGTATTTATCACAAGCAGACTTTACACTTGTGAAGACTGGGGTGGAAGACTTCAAAGGACCCATGCTGGGGGAGTATACTGGCCACTCTGCATAATCATTGACAATTGCATTCTATGAGCATGTGGAAGGTTTGCATTGCTCATGCTATCCCAAATATACCCATGACTGCTCCACAACAGGACACCTGTCAGGTGTACACCAGCCATGTATGAGCTGTCCAACAGACAGAGTGAGCTAATACATTGCAGAGCAGTAGCCCACAGAGGGAGGGCAACTCTGAACAGTACCAGCACAACACTTCAATCCCACATAATCA
Organism: Protopterus annectens; assembly: GCF_019279795.1. Taxonomy (NCBI): domain Eukaryota; kingdom Metazoa; phylum Chordata; order Ceratodontiformes; family Protopteridae; genus Protopterus; species Protopterus annectens. The sequence continues at coordinate 753,649,668 of NC_056735.1, read as the reverse complement.
TCATGACACAGTGTTGACAGTGAAATTGTCCAGACAATGCAGATAAGTCTCCCCTCAGTCTGTTATTGACGCCCACTTACTGTTAGAGGTCCTCAGCAACCCTCTTCCAGCACACACCAACAACATGGATGTGGCTTAGCACATTCAAACCCTGGGATCTCCACTGTGTCCCTGCTTGACAGAGGCACAGCACACTAGCCTCACACGGTGCCTTATGTGACATACTTTACAGTGGCACAGTAGCCTACTGTACTGGGGAGGCCGACGCCAAGCACACTCTGGCTAAGCTGTCATTCCCTAGGGCAAACAGCCTAGTGTTGACCTCTACACCCATATGTTTAATTGTCAGATGCACAATATTTGTTGCTGATAGACTGTTTGCAGGTCTTTATTGCCGTAGCATTCCTGTTTGTATGAACAACGTGTGTATCTGTGGAAGATGTTTGCTTATGGGAGGGATCCACTATATGACATATGTCTCTGTAGTCATTTAACTGTGTGCACTGGGCAGATTGCTGTAATGTGATTGGTTCCTGGAATAATACGTACACATACCAGATATGTGTGGCCAACTGCTAAACTGAGATTTGGCCTAAGTGTGTGAGCATGCCCAGTTCAGCCTTCCCATGGCATGTTGTCTGACATATGTCTCATTTATCAAAGTGTGCGAGCATGCCCAATGTGTGCTTTCCATATGTTGAACTCTGCAGCCCACCACATTTGTGGATGAGTGTGAACTTCAACAATATCTCCCGTTTATGGTTGTGTGCTGTGTGTCATGGTGTGTAGTTACTGTCCAACTGCTTTGTGTGTGAACACAACAGGGATTATACTGTGCCTGCAGGGTTTGCATGAGATACTTTGCATACAGTTGTCAGCATCATTTCATACTGACCTAACACTGTAGTACCGTATAGTGTACTGGTTCAGTACTTTCACTGTGGTGGACAGTATCCTGGGCTTTAGTCCTATCACTGCTTTACATTTCCATAGTGAGCACAACAGCCTGGTTAGGGGCCAGTTGTGCATATCTGACCATGTTGCATTATGTTCAGATATGAACTACTTATACCAGGCTTGTCCAACATTGGTAGTGTATTCCACAACATAAGTGTACATTGGCAAACAGTGGCGATGTGCCCTAGGCCATTTCTAATGCTAGTCGGAGAGTGTGTTTGTCCTTTGACACACATTGTAAGTGGAGTTTGCCATAACATATGTCATGGTTAGTATACTGTGCCTCTGTCTACCTGTGAAATAACAGTGATACCCAGGGTAAACCTACCATCTCCCATCCACTCATCACGATTCCTCTTGAGGAGAATTGATGAGTGACTCTATGGATAACCTGTACTGGGAGTTTACTCATGAGTGTGTGTGTGGCTTCTGTGTTATGGATCATGCAGTACAGCTTGTCCTATGTATGTCAGTGCTGGGGTTCAGGTCTCTCATGTACATAGCTCACTGCCATTCAGATTGTACAAGGTGCAGCATGTTTATTGATTCCAGGTTGGACATGGCTTTATACATCAGGCACAGCTTGCCTCTGGGTGGGCAGTATGGCAGTGTGTGGAGCTGCAGTTTGTTTAATCAGGCAACACATGGCATCTGTTCAAGCTCTTTGATACTCCTGGTGAGGTACTGTTGGGGACTTTACAGTTGATGGAGGTGTCTGTTGAGGTACATCCCACAGGGGCTATTGTAGTCAATTGTAACGCTGATGAAGGATGACTGCAGAGCCACATTGACCTCCCCTTATCTAGATCTGACAACCTTCATGATTAGGTGGGTATAAGGTATGTTTCTGTGAACACTACAGCCACATGTTTGTCCAATGCAGGATATCTATCACCTTGTGTCCCCAGGTCTCTCAATGCATGTTAGGTACGTAATGGGTTAACACCTGTGTGGTAATTGGTGGGCACGTACTGTATATCCACGGGGGTTGACTATACACTTTTCTGCAATTAGCTTGCTGACATGGCTATGGCACCAGTTGTCTGTTTCTATGTGGCCCTTTTGTGGGATGCTTGTGTCAGCTGGAGGGTCAGATATGGCGGGCAGTTTGTAGTCCTCTGCATACATGTTCAGACACAGTCCTTCCATGTTGGCCTGTACCTATGGGACATATATACCAAATGAGGGAGGTCTCAGGACCAAGCCTTGTGAGATGCCACTTATATCTGGTTTGTAGTCTGACATGGCTGCAACATGTCTGACCATGTCAGTTCTGTCCTTGGTCTGGTTTGCAACCCCTCTACTGACATAGGGGTTTATATTTCAGCTGGTGAGCATATCTATAATGAACACGTAGGGTATTGTATGGAAGCATTTGCAAGGTCCAGCTACGCTGTGTGGACCACATTGCCCTCATCAGTGACCTTAATGACTGTTTCAAATGAGGCAGACATGTTTAGGGGCAGGATCTGCACTTCAGAAAGCCACACTGGGTAGGGTCCAGTGTCAGTAGGTCCCCAATATCTTTATGTCTGCGGTACATGCTGATCCTTGCCATAGCTGTGCAGACCAAGCTAGTCAGGATTCTGGGGTGGTAGTTTGCGTATCCATTCAGGCAACACCTTTGTTGAGAAGGACCACTGTTGTTGTACACTGCTCTTTGGGTACATATCCTGTGGTAAGGCTGACATTGAGCAGTAGTGTGATTTGGCATTCCATTCTTCTTGGAGTCCATGTTGGACTCAGCCCAGGACACCATCTCATACCATTGCTGCTGTGTGTTTTGCTTTGTAGATGCAGGCTGTTACCTCAGCATCTGCAATGTCAGGGGGCCAGCAGTCTGCTGGGATAGATATTTTGCATTCTGTGGGTTTGCACTGCACCTGTCAGGTTGTATGTTGGCAATATGTGTGTGTGTTTGGTATGTTGTTTGTAATATTTGTGTGATTCAGAGCATATTAGTGAATTACCAACACGGTTCCTACCATCAGTTGAGTACGCCTTGGGATTATCCTTAGTGTCCTGTACAATTTGTATCTTCATAGGTTCATAGGTTCATACTAGGCTATCCACCCTAGGGCATTTGTAAGCCTAGCCAGAGTGTACGTGTCTTTCACCGCCCCTTACTATGTGAATATTATGGCCATTTATGATTTACTTTACTGTGCCTCTGTCTGGACGTGACACAGTGAAGACCCCCAGTGTACATCTATGATCATCCATCCACTTGGCAATATTCCTGTTGAAGAGTGTCAGTGAGGGGCTCTGCCTAACATGGAGTGAGATTCTGTTCCAGGGTGTGGGGAGCCTCTGGGTTATGTATCTGTCCCTCCAGCACATCCTATTTCATTATGTGTTGAGGTTGACATCTCTCACTCTCACAGCTCCAATGGCTTTGAGTTTTCTGGGATGGAGCATGTCCATTACTCCTGTGTTGGACATGGCCTTGTACAACAGACATACAATGCCTCTGTGTAGGCAGTATGTGACTGCATTCAGCTGGGGTGTCTACAGCCAGGCAGCATATGACATATATTTGAGACCCTTTATCCTCTTGGTGAGGTACCTTTGAGGTCTTTCTAACTGCTGCAGGTGTCAGGTAAGGTACATCCCAAATGAGGCATTGTACTAGATTAAGGGTCTGATAAGAGAACAGTACAGGGGCATAATGACCTCTGTTGACGTAGATGTGAATCCTTTCGTGATACAGTGTCCAATATAGACAGTCTTCCTAGCCACATTGGCAATGTGAGTGTCACATAACAGGTTACTGTCCACTTGTGTCCCTAGGTCCCTGATTACTCCTTCCATACATAATGGTTTACCACCTATGTTGTAATTTGTGAGTATCTTGTTTGGTATTTGGTGGGACATTCATACTGTCCAGTGTCTTCAGGACATCTGGGTGGGGTTCCTGTGTGTGAGAGCATGGTCTGTAGCATGCTACAGACTGTACAGCAGTTTTGCCTACGGTTAGGTGCACATGGGTTGTCTCTGATGCTTCGTACATTGTCAGTTACCTGAATGTATGGGTGTCTGTGCTGAATATGGATACTCCCCCTCCTTTTATGTTTTGGTCCAGGTTTTGGGGCCATAAAGCATGATATGAGGTATAACCTGGTAGTGCTGGTGTGCTGTCAGTAGGCTTGCAGCAGGTTTCTGTCACTGCACAGACATCAATGTTCTCCATATTGGGGAGGGCCTCAGGAGCATGCATATTGTGGTTTACACATCTGGCATTGGTCAGCATTACCCTTATGTTTCTTACCACTTATGTTTTCTAGGGTGGTGGGTTAGTCTTTTCAGCCCTGCCTACGTAAGGCTCTATGGAGGTGGCAAAAGACTTATCCAATATCCAGACGCCCAGGGGTAACAGGTGCAAGCCATCCCTGGAACAGCAGCATGGCTTGTCATGCATGACATCCCAAGCAGACAGACATTAGATCCTCTTGGAATGACAGCAGTAATTGTGCCACCTGTTAAAGCTGATCATTCTGTGTTTGTACTGTGGCATCATTCTTGGTGAGGGTAGGCTGCTGCAAATGGGCAGTGTCATACCGGCCTGGAGTACATACTCAGAGAGCTCATCTATGTCTCTTTTCATGTAGTCCAGGGAGGTACATCTCAGGTCATTCACACCAGCATGGACAATGACTGCATCATATTTCTACTTGCTTTGGGGTGACCTGCGTACTTGTGTTATGTGGCGCATTGTAGCAGCCTACAGGCAGCTTACTGTACCCTTTCCCTTGTTCAGTCTGGTGAGCGGGACAGCAGTGTGTCTGCCTATAGAGTCACCTATTACAACTGTATCAGGCATGTTGTTTTTCCTTCTGGCCTGTGACTGTTTGACACACCAGCTTTGTGTGCTATGTGTTGCATGTGCTAGGTTTGGATGTTGTGGTTGCTTGGGGGTCTGCTTTGGAGGCCTCTGTTGGTGTGGTGTGTTTGTAATTAGGGCCTCTGGGAATGTTTTCCTGTGTTTATGTGTTTGGTTTGCAGTTGTGATAGGTCTATGTGGGACTGGGTTTGTGGTGTGTGTGGTTAAATTCTCCTCCTGACTAGTTTTGGCAGTACTGAATTGAGGGAGCTCAGCCTCCGGTTTGGATAACTGGTTGCATCTCTCACATATATTTGTATTTCTTGGGGGGTGTTGATGGTTGTCTGTGTACTTGGGGCAGGTGTAACATTGCCTCAGGATTCACAGATTCAACTTGTTGTAGCTGGCCTTAGTGGATTGTATGTGTGGAAATATTTTATTGCCATACTACTGATCAGTGATTACTTCCCTTTTTATGTTTGCTCTATCATGTAGTAGCTTCCTCATTCTCTTGCATGGTTTGGTAATGGCTGGAGTCCAGCATGCCAGATGCCTGCGTGTATGGCATTGTGTCTTGTTGTTATTTGTGATTGCATATTCCAAGCATTCCTGGCTGTGTTCATGGAATGCCTGTATAACAGGTTCTGAGGTGTGGCCCATATTTTGCACCTGCACAGGGCCTTTAATGGATTACACATCATTTTGGAGGGGTGCAACTTATGCTTTACACATGTTTTACACTGTGGTTTTCTGTCCAGGGACTGTGGTCAGGATGTGTATATCCAGTGTGATTACTCTATGGTCTGGTCTTACCAGTGAGGGATACACTTCTCATCTTGCCATCCAGTACCCATGTTGCTGATTATCACATCCAGTATGCTTACCCCTCTTGTGGGAGTGGTACGTTGTTCCTGGGCATTTTGGTTTATGGATTCTAGGAACCTTTCTCCTGCAGTGTTGGAGCTAGTATAATGCTCCCAGTCTATGTCTGGGTATTTTCAGTCAACCAATATAATGTGGTTTGGGGGGCTTGATATATTCATGCATTCCAACATAGGCCAGGTGCAGTTCCTAGTGTTAGGACGGTAGTCTGTTGCAGGCTATAAACTGGGAAGCAGTTTTAGCCACTGTTACTTGACCATGGCTAGTCCATACTGTTTCTTGTTGTGGTACCAACATGGGGGTGTGGTTATCCTTGACAATTATTGCTAGTCACCCTCCTTTTGTAGCTTGTTCCATGTTTTGAGGATGTACAGCACAGTATGAGGTGTAACCTGATATTGTTCGGGTGCTGTTGTGAGCCTTGACCCAGTTTTCTGTTACAGGACAGATATCAACATTCTCCATACTGGGTGAGTTTACACTGCACGCATCTTGCTGTTTAGACTTCTGGCATTGGGTAGCATTACATCTAGGTTCTTATCCCTTGTGGTACCTATGGGGGTGGGTTTGTGTTTTGAGCCTTACCTATTCAGGGCACGCTGTGGGTAATGACAGCCTTTGCCAGTATCCATGAGGCCTGGACTGATAGGTGCACGCCACCCCTAGCAGGTGGAGCATCATGTCATGCTCAGCATGTCATCCCAGGCTAGCACACATTGGATCCCCTTTTACTAACTGCAATACTTCAGCCAATTATTGCGATTGATCATCCCATCATCATATTGTGGCATCATGCTTGGTGAGGGTAGGATGTTAGTCTGGGTCCTCAAGTGTGCATATACTACATGGTGTTACATTACTTAACACATGGCATTCATGCCTCAGGTGGTGCTGCAGGGCTGCCTCTGTCGGATGCACATATTACACTCCCTGTACATGTTTGAGAGCAGGTTATGTCATTTTTGGCATCCATGTTATTATATGAGTGAGTCAGAGAGGGGTATCATTCCCAGGGTTCCTACTGAGCCAGTGTATGTGCTATGCATTGCCTCTTTGCCAAGGCCAGGGCATACTGGGCACGCCTCCTTCTGCCTACTGGGGCAGGCTCAGGTTGTTCCTCCTCCGAGTCACGCTCTGCCTGTGATGGCCTTGGCAATGGTGGGGGGCTGTTTGGCCCAGCCCTATGCTGGTCCTGCTGCAGCTGTTTTCGCAAGATCATATTATGTAGCATAGCACATACCATGACAATTTTGGTACATGTAGTTGGTAAGTACTGCAAGGCTCCACCAGATGTGTCCAGACACCGGAACCGTGACTTGAGCAGCCCAAATACATGCTCTATTACATTACGTGTTTGTGCGTGTGCCTCATTATGGTGTTCCTGTTCAGGTGTGTGTGCGTTTCTGATGGGTGTCATCAGCCACGGCTCCAGTGCATAACCTGCATCCCCCACTAGGTGTCCATGTGGGATGTTCCCCATTGGCAAATGTCTGGTACAGCTGCGTCAGATGCCAGATATGGGAATCATGGTAGCTCCCAGGGCAGCCAGCACACACATTCATTATTATGCCCTGGGCATCACACACGACCTGGCAGTTGATGGAGGGGAAGCCCTTGCGGTTAATGTAGGCCTGACCCTGCTCACCGGCTGGTGCTTTGATGCGTATGTGCGTGCAGTCTATTGCACCCACTACCTCAGGGTATTCCGCTATTTGCTGGAAGAGACACACATTGCTGGCCAATACCTCATGGGCATTGGGGAAATATACATGATCACTGACATGTGCTGACATGGCATCCAGGAACTGGTGCAGTACCCTGGAGGCTGATGCCTGTGATATCCCCATCATATCACCAGTTGGTCTCTGGAAGGTACCTGTTGCTAGTATTCTTAGGCCAACACATACCTTGGTTTCCACTGGGATGGGTTCCCCTCTGTTGGTTCTGTGTGTGAGGCGTGGCCTGCACAGCTCGACAATTTGCTGCAGGAGGTCTCTGTCCACTCTTTAGCGCTCTACTATCTCCAGCTCATGTAACCCGTGGTAGGTGACCCTGGGCCTGTACACTCTTCTCCGTCTCCTCACTGTGGGTTGTCTGGCACCATCTGCATTGTCACCACCCTCAGCAAGTCACCTATGTCTCCTTATGACAGCTATGGCAGCCCCTAGCATTTCTGCTCTGAGTTCAGCTTTTTCAGTTTTCACTTCTAATAGCATACTCCTGTCTTGCAGTGTCTCTTGTGAGAAACATCCTGCACTGCTGTTTGCAGAGTTTTAAGTGCTTGGCTGTGCTACTATTCTGCCTGTGTAATTGCCAGCTTCTAATTGTTTTCACCTGCTAGCTCCAGCGTATTCCCTGCTAGCTTCCTACTAATTTTGTTGCTTCCTTTTTCCTTTCTGTTTCCTCAGGGGGGAGCAACGCGCATACCAGCAGAAACATGCTCACAGTGGCTTACACACGCGCACACATGCTTACACGGTTCAGAATCTGCTTATTCGGGTTAAAAGCGCACGCACCAGCGCAAACAGTCTTACAAGTCTGACAACAGGCTCCCACATGCTCAGTCTGCCTTACACGTGCGCACACTGCCCTACTCGTGCTTCATGGCGCGCACACGTGCACATACACGCCCAGCAAGAAACTTTGGTGTAAGCAACAGTGTACACCTTCCATTTCTTGACTTTCCCATGCTTATCTTGTGGCACTCCTCTTTCCATGATATGTGTCTGACATCTGTCATGTAACACTGACCTCCAATGAACTGCATTTCTTTCTGCCATTCCCCCCTGTGATGTCACCTATCTCCTACTCTATTCCTCCCCCTTATGTATCTCTTACACTACTCAGAATGTGCTCATTTGCTATGTGACAGTGGAATTCAGTATCCTAACACTCATCAGATTGCCAACTAATGCTTAGTTACATCTCTTAGACTCGGCTTCCCCACTAAACGGTGGCCATGTTGTTTTTGGTCTGCTGGTCCCTGTATTGTAAATCCATGTATTGCATAAAACCCACATTTGTGGGTTTATAACCTTCATTTTTATGTGTTATACAGTGCAACCCGTTTGAGCGGGGCTGCGCTGTGTTTAAACATCGCCGGAAAAAAAAAAGATTTATTTGTCATATTTGCATCAGGGTAACTTGCCAGTGGCCACATATTTGGCCATTGGCATGCTGCTTGACACATATGCACCCTTTATTTGGAGCTGACATGGCTCCATTGTGATTTTTGCAGAAACGTACTCAGTTGTCAACTGAGTACATTTCTGCAGCTAAAACGGCTCTTACACGGGCTGCTTTCTGCTTCGTGGATCGCTACTCTACCTCATTTGCATGCCTTTCGGCTGCAAGTGAGGTATTTAGCATATCCACGCCCAGTCCGTGTAAGAGACGTTTTAGCTGGTCTCTTACACGGAGTTTCGGGCTGTTCCTGGATCGCGAGGCTTGCATGGATCTTACACATCTCTTACACTTTGTGCAAGCCTTCGTGAATCCTGCCCATGGTCTTCATCCAATCAAATAATAATCTCTTCTCTTGGATTCTTGTTGTTGTAAGCTTTATGCCATGTTCAGCTCTGGACTTTTTGTTCAGTTTGTATTTAATTTCTGGCCAGTATAACATATCAGGATCTTTTTTATTACATTTCTCCATTCTTAAATGTGAGTTGTGTATGTATGTATTTTTCCCTTGGCTGGTTAGACAATATTAGTTTATCAACCTTAAGCACCAAGAATTATTTACAAACTAATATTTTGTTTAAATGAATAGTATCTCTGCACTGATGTTTGTTCGGGCTGCCATCTGATAGCCATGTCTCAAAGTATCTGTATCACCATATAATTTTATTACACTGCTGAAAGGCTTTAAGTTTCTATCCTGTTACAGGAAGCTATGATATTGTCCAGTTAACATCCAGGTCATCACCATGCAAATTGTTATGTTGCTCTGTTACCTAAACATGATCCAGTATATATGCTATTCCTGGTCTATGCATCATAACTAAGTCATATCTTCTTCAGTCATGGTATTATTTTCAAAGGTCCTCAACTTTGTAAACATGATCTGTATTGGTTTATGGACTGCTTTCACCCGTATCATCTTGCCTTAACTTTGTTCCTGAAGCTTTTCACAACAATATAGTATAGCAAGTATCTCTCTTACAATATGAGCCTGTATCTTCTGGGTTTGTAATGGTAATATAGTAATATATACTATTATTCCTTTTAGTACACTATGTCTCCTTCTTAATCACTTTACTCTTTCAAAGATAATGCAAAATACCTTCACCAGTTAGAAAAGCTAGCAGTCAAACCAAACACCTTTCTTATGGCTGACATCAACTATCCACACATTACTGACAAACATTTACTACAGACAACAGCTATGGCCAGGAATTTCTGGATTTTGTAAATGTCAATCCACTTGACCAAATTACCTCACTACCAACCAGACTTGTTAATCTTCTTTGTCTTCACAAACATTTATCCCAGTTGCACCACCCCACTTTTTACCCTCTCCATAGTCAGATTTGACCATCTCACTATGTTCTTCACTGGAAAATCCTGCCTTATGGCCCCTTATAACTCCTCAACCTTTAGATATTATTCCAACACAAATGTGTTGCTATTTATAGATGTTATTGGCAATCACATATTTTATAGCTCTCTAACAAATCTTGTAACTCAGGCTGCTGCTTACCTCTTTGAATGTTACTCCCTTTTGGATAGATGCATTGAGGCATCTGTACTAATCAGGTGCAAGCATTATGGCAAGCTCAGAACCAAATTAGCATGGCAAAACTAACACATCAACATACTTTATAATAAGAACAAAAAAAATTCTGAGCCTTACTAAAAAGATGTCCCCTTCAGCATTATGAAAGGCATTTAAAACTGGTAATTAAGTGTCTCAAACTTGCCATTAGGAAATGTAAGTTCAGCTGTGAACTTGGGATTACAATTAATTGAAAATATGCCTTCTTCAGTGAAACTATGAAGCTTAGAAGTAGCCTACTATTCTGTACTAAACATCGCCAATTGTGCCTCCTTCTCTGACTCCAAGGACACTGTCAATATTTTTCCAAACACAAATTATCTTCTATCCTCACTCTACCCACAATCTCCATCCCTCTTCCACTCCCTCTCCCTCTCTCTCAGTCCCCCTTCTGAGATCAATTTGGACCAAGCTCCTTCGGCACTTTCCAAAATTAAAAAATCACTATTTCCTTAGTTCCTTAAAATATGTCTGGATGCCTATTGATAAACATAAACCCCAGGATTCAGTAAACCTCCTTGCAAAAATAACTTATTCTTGCACTGAAGGGACCACTCCCATGCAGCTCGGCAGTGCACCATGCATATTCATGAAGGCATGCTGCCATGCTCTAAAACAGACACCATTCTGTGCACGAATGCAGGAGCTGTGTCTCAGAGCAGTGCTCTCAGCATACACACATCTCCTGTACTCCATAATTGCAATACAGCAATCTAAATATAGTGAGAGTGTCCTCGGACACCATTACTTGTCAACCGAACAAGTAATCTGGGCAAAGCCATGGACAAATGTGAGATATTACTCTCACAAATGTACAAAGTCAATAGAATGACAGGCTTTGCATTAGCTTGAATTACACAAAGGGTATGAAGTGTAAAACTCAAATGTCTGTCATTATTTCCTAATGCAGTCCCTAATGCTTTGCCACTAATCTGCCAGAAAGCCACAGTTCTATGAAAAACTGGAACAAAAATATAAGGCAAATATATGGGCAGTCTGTAACAATCTGTACAGTTGAGAGGTATGGCTGACACTGTTAGTGTCCGTGGAGCATACCTCTCAAATGCAAAACCTATCATGTCATCGCCATTGTAAAAGTGCAGCCCCCCACAGATAAAGTTGCAGAAATCAATGTGCATACCCCTACAGTACAAAACTAAAACACAACCATTTAAATCTTTTTTTTTTTCAGTCTGCAATAAAGTTTAAGAGTAGCTGAGCAGGTGTGTGCATCACTCAGTTTTGCTCAGCCTAGCTTACACATCATAAGGAACTAAATAGGTATATACTCCAAAGCATAAAAATGCAGAAATAGCAAAGGGATTAGAGTGTTTGCTTTGCAAGTAGTCATTCCCAGTTTGATCCCCAGCAAAGTCAATTAGCATTTTACATTTGAAAGCAGTATATAATTTATTTTTTTTAATAATTAGGTAGTAAATTACATATATTTGTTAAAAAAACACACAATGCAAAACGGAGAAAGACCAGACTTGTAAAACACTATGTTCCCCGTTGTACAGAGCCCAATTAAGGCAGTCCCACAAGCGTTGATGTAAATAGTAAATAGTGTCAAGCAGACTCTTCAGTCCAAAAGGTAACAAGCACCAAATTTATTAACAAAAAGCAGTGGTTCCATTAAGCACTTTCATTTCCAAAAACACGGAAACTTCATCAGAACTTCATCCACTCTTGTGGGGCTGCCTTAATTGGGCTCTGTACAATGGGGAACATAGTGTTTTACATATATTTGTTAACCAGAGTAGTGTAGTAGGTCCAGATGTGAGGTGTCAGTGTAATAAAGTTGTAAAATCCCCATATAAACACAAGTGCCCCGTATAGTCACACAGAATAAAGTAATGGAAGCATATTGGGGGATGTCAGGGAAGGTAAACAAAATTTTAATATGTCAGGAATGATGAATTAATTCCATACAGTTGATAGTCCATAAAATAAAGCATAAGCAATGCTAAGCATTGCACAGCTATGCTGACCGGGTGTAAGCATTGTGTAAACATCAATGCTAAGCAATGAATACCCCAGCTAAGTGGATTTTCCCATTGGTAAGCAGTGCTGAACCTGCCCCTTTAAGCAGTGCCAACCTTAGATAAGCAGGTTTGCCCATAGCTTAGCTCAGCATATTCAAAACCGTCCAATCACAACAAAGGGCAGGAAATCAGCCATATTTAAACCTCACAGGTGGGAATACAGCTCATAACTGGTTGTAGCTCCCCACTGTAGGCAGTATGGAAGGTGTTGGAGAGGATATGCACTTTTGGGTGCAGTGCTGGGGCATACAGGAGTCCAAGGTCATGGTAGGACTCCTTGTTAAAAACCATGACATGAGACTGCTGCAGGACCAGTACCAGGGCTCTCAATATAAAGCAGAGGCCTGGCAAAGTCTTGCCTGTGACCTCACCAGTGCCAATGGTATCTCTTGGACTGGTGAGCAGGTCCAGCACCACTATGCCAACTTGAAGCAGAGGAAGAGGGAGCTCTTGGACCAGTGGGTCCAAGAAGCATGGCAAAGGGTTGATGTCCCTGGCATGTGTAAGTATTCATATTAATAACTGTTTACCAAAGTCCAGCATTTGTATGTGATGGATAGGTATGCATAAATGTTTCTCTATCTTCACACAGCTTCAGATGAGTGGGCTGTGAAACAGGAATCCCATGCCTGTAGGTTGCAAAGGCTATATCGCGAGGCTGGTGAGTAACAATTTAGCTTGTAGTATTCATACCAAATAAATATAAAGGAGTTGAATGTCACCTGACAGTACTAAAAATGGGTATGGTTTGTACTGAATGAAACAGACAATATTACAGTAATAGACTCATATAGGTTATATATAAATAAAACTGTAACTGCCTGTCAATAAAATCCAAAACCCTGGACTGCTTGTGTTTACTCTGGTATGGTATGAATTGAAATGTGTACAGGTTATGCATAGCAACTAGCTCTGAAAGCATTAAACAATCAAGTCTCATCTGACAAAGTATGTGCCTTGTGTAAGACACAAGATTAAGTGATATCAAAAATGTCATGTACCAAGATCTGATATCTGAAGAGTAATGTTGTGTTAACCACTGTTTTCCACACCATGCTATGTCAAAAAGTATATATAGGAATGTATGTATAAGAATGTTGCAATTACAATGTCAGATTGTACAACAAACAGAGAATGAGAGAAATCATTCAAGAAAAAGAAAGCAGTTTCACAATACCTCCTTATGATGAAACACAAACGTGTTGTATTTTTAGCAGAAACAGCCACGGTTCAAATCCTGGGAGTGGTAGTAAGCTGTGTGCATAATTTCAACTAGTATTTTGTGAATATGTGTAGAAACAGTCAGGTAGTGTTACCAAACATTCCCTCCACAGGTGTTCCAGATAAGAGAAGGTATAAAGTAGCTATAAGAAGGCTGTAGTCATACTGTGTCCAACACCCATGGTCCAACCCCAAGGCTCCAAATAACAGCAACAGAAGTACATAGACCAATAGGTCTACCCCAAGAAATGTTCAAAAGTGTCATGCTGTCATAGCTACTGGTCCCTGCTACTAATAACCATGGTGACAGAAAGAAATCAGGGCAGAGTATGTCAGTAGCACACACACACACACACACACACACACACACACACACACACACACACACACACACACACACACACACACACACACTATTAGTGCACATATGTAACCCTGACTATGTGAATTTGGGTAGAAACAGTCAGGTAGTTTTAACAAACATTCTCTCCACAGGTCTTTCAGGTAAGAGAAGGCATAAAGTAGCTATAAGAAGGCTGTAATTATACACTGTGTACAAACACACCACTACCCAACCCAAGGCCATAGGCTGTTGTTATAATACTTGTAGAGTAATGATTAGAGCAATGATCATTATAGCTGTCACCACTGCAAGAATCTACATTTGTTAATTGACATCTCTCTCTCTCTCTCTCTCTCTCCCCCACCTTATCTTCACCAATAATCTAAACGCATAAATGAATGGGTATGTTTTCCACCATACCTACTGTTGGGACATGTGTTCTGTTGTTCTACAAATGTTGAAATGTATTCCACTTAATGTTCCCTGTTCAAATACTATCATTGGTGGCCTGTTGCTATCAGTGTAACTTGCATGCTGGTGTAATGTCCACTGTGGTTCCATATATGCATGTGTTCTGTTTGCTATGCAAATGTTCCAAATCTGTTGTTTTGGATTAATGGGAATACTCATGCATGCTGTTATAACTAATCCTGGAATGTGTTTAACATTACTAACCAACATATGTTCTAAAACTGCAAAACCATAGCATGTATGGGAAAACCAATCCCAGCTGATCTGCCTCTCCCACCTCATCTGGCCATGGCACCAGGCCCCAGCATGTCTGGGACCCAACCTGGGACCTCCTCATCCACTGGTCCTGTACCACCTTTAGGTGGAACCACCTCAGGGGATGGGGCTCATCCCCCACTGGGCGCGGGCACGTACAGGATCCTGTCACCCAAAGTCAGGTCTGGGATCTGTTGTGTAGCAAGCTCCACAAGGAATTGGGAGATCTGCTACACCAGATTGAGGGCCATGTGGTGCAATTAGAGGGTCAGCCTGACCCACCTGCTCAGCCCCCAGCACAGCCACCTTTGGGGCCATGAAAGTACAGTGGTGACTGCCCATAAGTGGGGACCTCAGTCCCACTGTATCCATTTGGGGGCTCATGGGCTTCCGATTACCAAAAACGTC